>NC_090225.1:26425184-26730434 GCF_024489055.1 Chanodichthys erythropterus | reverse complement strand
AGGACAGCTCCTGTAAACTCATGATCGGAAAAGCGGAAGCGGCGCCGGCGACTGTGTCATAATAAAAGTCCCGCTGCTCGTGAGGCGTGTGTTGATCAATCGCTCCAGCTCCTCGTTCAGCTCCCGCAACACTCGGTCCTGCTCTGCTTCATACTACAGTTAACGTTAATAATCGCATCCACGAACATGAGTTCTTCCAGACTCCAATCCCTATTCTTTTGCACCGTCCTTTGAGATGGAGACCACATGTCCCAAGTTTCGGCACTAAAACTTGGCGTCATCAAACTACGCCTTTGTTTTGAATGGGCTTCTAGCGACCCCTAGCAGAAAAAAATATCACAAATTGTACCTTTAAGTCACACAAAACTGAACTTAAATGAAACAATTTTAATATTGTACAAAATGCATGTTCTCAGCCCCAACATTGCAGAAACAGAAACCATTTCAAAAATTGGATCCCCTGTCTCTCGTCTTGTTCTGCCGTCATGGCTAGTTAAAAACCTTGAAATCATGGAAAATATACCTTGTATTGTGTGCAGCAGTGTACCAATTGATGATGTACTAAAAAAACATAAAAAACAAAAAACAAAAAAAACAGTAGAGTTATAAAATATAGTAGTTTAGATAGTGTAGTGTAGTTTAGATTAGTTTTAAATTTGATTTTATGTTGAAATATCAGATTTTGTTTTATTGGAAATGTTATCTTGGCAATGTGAGCATGGTTTGAGACTATAGAGATGCATGTGAGATTTCTAGGGAAATTAATAAGAAAAGAAAGATGGAGATCACAGAGTGACATGAGTAGCATTGGTAAGATTCCATAGAGTTTAGACCATGGTCGTTGTGCAAAGATATTTAGCAGAAATGACCCCAAATTTCAAAAATGAAAGAAAGAAGTAAAGAGAAAGAAAGAAAGAAAGAGAAAGAAAGATAAAAGAAAGAAAGAGAAAGAATGAAAAAGACATAGCATTTACAGTTACAAATAATTGTGTGAAATGTGAGTACCAATGAGATTGCAGTTTGCATACTTTTGGGGGTGCTTCTAATTCCAAGCAACTGCTATTGACAGTGTTCCCACATGTCCTGGGAAACCTGGAAATCCTGGGAAGTGAATTACCAATCTTGTGTTGACATTTGCAGGAGCTAGGAATTGTTATTTAAGTGCTCGAATGTTTGCTGCGAATTTTAGCTGGTAAGCAGGTACCTATATGCATGGGGTCGGCACGGCAAAATACAGCATGCATGACAAACACTGGCAAAAGAAAGGGTATCAAATTGACATGTAAAGTCTTTTATTTTGTTTTAGAAATGTTGAAACTTCTTGCGTCTCCATGAAAAATTGTTTTTCACAGTCCTTCCACGTAGTCCCCCTAGTTTTATTTAGTTCTGAGCAATATGGGAAGTCAAAATAAGACACTGACACGATGAACAGTGAATCACACATTCAGCGATGTCCTGCAGGCCAGTTTGGGATTAGGGGTGTGCTATAAAGTCTATATCTATGGTAATATAACAGTACTTATGTACTATACTTTACTTTTCTGCAAAAGTTCACTAAACAAGAAGTTAAAATAAGTGACATACATTTTAGACAAAATATTGTCTCTTTCACCAGCCAAAATAGTCGGAAAAAGCCGGAACAGAATGTTTCTTAGCAACACACAGTGGGGTTTTGTTTCTGAATGTATCTACAGTGCCCTCCACAATTATTGGCACCCTTAGTAAATATAAGCAAAGGCGGCTGTGAAAATAAATCTGCATTGTTTATCCTTTTGATCTTTCATTCAAAAAATTCACAAAATTCTAACCTTTCATAGAAGTAAAACAATTGAAAATGGGGGGAAACTCACATTATGAAATAAATGTTTTTTTTCTAATACATGTTGGCCACAATTATTGGCACCCCTAGAAATTCTTATGAGTAAAATATCTCTGAGTATATTCCCATTCATACTTACATTTTTTTAGCACACCAGGGTGACTATGAGCATGAAATTGTCCAGCCATGACTTCCTGTTCCACAGGAGTACAAATATTTGTAAACACAAAGGCCAAATAATATAGTTCTGATGTGCAGCAAAAGATCGTTGAGCTTCACAAAATAGAAAATGGCTATAAGAAAAAAAGCTAAAGCATTGAAAATCCCCATTTCCACCATCAAGGAAATAATTAAGAAGTTTCAATCAACTAAAGATGTTACAAATCTGCCTGGAAGAGGACGTGTGTCTAAATCGTCCTAATGTGAAGTGGGGAGGAAAGTTTGAGTGGCCAAAGCCTCTCCAGTGATCACAGCTGGAGAATTGCAGAGTCTCAGAAAGCCTAAAAAAAAATTATCAAACAGCACCTACATCCCCAAGTTGTTTGAGAGGGTTTCAAGAAAAATCCTCTGCTCTCATCCAGAAACAATCTCCAGCATATTCAGTTGTCAGACATGACTGGAACTTCAAACGGGACAAGCTTCTATGGTCAGATGAAACTAAAACAAGAGCTTTTTGGCAGCAAACCCACCAGATGGGTTTGGTGCACACATGGATAAAAAGTACCCCATGTCCACGGTTAAATATACTGCCGGATCTTTAATGTCATGGGCCTATTTTTCTGCTGGAGGTCCTGGACATCTTGTTCAGATATATCGTATCATGGATTCTATCAAATACCAACAGATAAAAATCACAACTTCTGCTAGAAATCTTATAATGGGCCGTGATTGGATCTTCCATCAGGACAGTGATCCAAAACAAACATCAAATCCAACACAAAAATGTGTCTCTGAGCACAAAATGAAGCTTCTGCCATGGCCATCCCAGTCCCCTGACCTGAACCCTAAAGAAAATGAGTGGAGTGAACTGAAGAGAAGAAGCACCAACATGGAGCTGGAGTCTGAAGGATCTGGAGAGATTCTGTATGGAGGAATGGCCTCTGATCTCTCCTCAGGTGTTCTCCAAACTCATCAAGCATTATAGGTGAAGACTCAGAGCTGTTCTCTTGGGAAAAGGACATTGCATTGCAGTTATTCAAGTTAGTCACTCATTGAGTAATTTGCTCGTAATTTGCTGCCAACTCATAGTATGCTGCCATTTTTAAAGTATCTCTTCTTTTTTACTATTCAAAATACAATAAAACATTAAACTAAATGCATTATGGAGTTGTGATATCTAATCTTGTTTGTTCATATTTATATTAATAATACCCTATATTTTTTGTATCATTTTATTAAATAGTTTTTTAATATATGAAAACATCACTTAATATGAATATAGAACGTGTGCTTTCAAAAAAAAATAAATAAATAAAAGACAATGAAGTACAATGACTGAATACTCTCAATATTATATAGTAAATTAAAACAAACTTCACATTTAAGAGGAATATATTACTTTAGGCTGTGAATGTTGGATTATGACTTTAAAGCAAACTATAAATCAGTCCCAGACACCTCAACTCTAAGGAGAGAGAATTATAAAAGGTTTGGAGGGACAACAGGAAAGTGTCAAATAAACACACGCACACTGTCCTTTAATTGGAAAGTTTTAAATGGATCCTGTCAAGCAAACACACACTGACATGGCCTGTTTGGACTGCAGGAAAATCAGCTTTCTTGCAAAGACTTGCTTGTCTTCACCAAAAGCAGTATTCTTCAACAAAATCCTTCACTTGAAAAACAAGACATCTGTATAGCCAGAGAAAGGAAAAAACAAAACAAAACCAAAAAAACCCTCTTCTCTTATACCCTAGACGGTCTACATTCCATTCTTTCATTACTGCCAAACACATCCTTAGCGTTTTCCCCCAAAAATGGCACAGGTTCTGTCCCTCTGTCTCTCTCGCTTTCCCTTGAGCGCCGCTCAGCGTGGCTGAATCTGCGTCACGCAGATTTTCCTCTTTTGGACAGTCACTCACATTATATTCACATATCTGAATAGTTTACGCTTTATTGGCATAGCACGTACTAATGAGATTTCTCCCTGGCAGTGATGCGCTTCTCTCTGGCAGCTCAGCACTTCCTGCTCAGACTGCACACTGCTGGAAGAGAGAGAGCAAAACATCCCTGTCTGCTTCTACACAACTTATTGCTCTGTTGTCTTTGTCCACAGATTTCCAAAAGCAGCCTTTTCAATTTATAAACTGCATTGTACAGAATCCCTACTATTTGACTTTAGTATAGCCTTCAGGTTTTCAAAATGGCCAGTTTAATACTGATATTTCAGTTTAATGGCGGCAAATGAGACTTACAGTACATAAAACTATTTACATTAAAAAGTTAAAAAGTTTTAGGTCAGTAAACTTTTTTGGGGAAATAAATTAGTATCTTTATTCAGGACACAATAAATTGATCAAAAATGACAGTAAAGACATTTATAATGTTACAAAAGATTTTTAAATTATGAAAAAAACCCATCACATCCCAATAATACTGTTTTATATTTTTGATCAAATAAATTCAGCCTTGGTGACTTCTTTTAAAAAAATCTTACTGACCGCAAATTTTTGATCAATATTGTATACAGTATATATATTTTTTCATTAATAAATTTTATAAAGGTCAAATATCAGCCATCATATCAATCTGTGGCTCAGGTGTTTTAATCTAGTGTATGTCATCAATAATGACCAATTAGCCTGTATTTCTTCATCTTGATTTTTCTTCTAGGTATCTGTAATTTTGTTAGTGGTGTTTGCTGAGGCAAGCTTGAGTATTAATATTAACCATACTTTGTGTACTTTCTTGAAGTACTAAAGGGCAAGCTTGCAGTTTTTTTTTTAAATCAGCTTTGTATTGTTACAGTGTCGGTAATATATGCAAAAGTGTATTCTACTCACTGACCTGATGTTTTCAGAATGTTACCACATTAATTTTTCTATATTCCATTTTAATGGTTAAATTAAATTTTAGTAATCAAAAATCATGTCTAGTTGATTTAAATCATGGGACTTATACACAAGAACTCCATGCATTTAGGCATGTAGACATGGTCAAGACGATCTGCTGAAGTTCAAACTAAGCATCAGAATGGGGAAGCTGATTTAAGTGGCTTTGAATGTGGCATGGTGGTTGGTGCCAGACAGGCAGGTCTGAGTATTTCAGAAACTGCAGATCTACTGGGATTTTCATGCACAACCATCTCTAGAGAGAATGGTCCAAAAAAGTAAAAATATCCAGTGAGCGGCAGTTCTGTGGGTGGTAATGGCTTGTTGAGGTCAGAGGAGAATGGCCAGACTCTGACAGAAAGGCAACAGTAACTCAAATAACCTCTTGTTACAACCGAGGTCTGCAGAAGAGCATCTCTGAATGCACAACATGTCTAACCTTGAAGCAGATGGGCTACAGCAGCAGAAGACACACCAGTGACACTCCTGTCAGATAAGAAAAGCAAACTGAGGCTACAATCACACAGGCTCACCAAAATTAGACAGTAGAAGATTGGAAAAACGATGCCTGGTCTGATGAGTCTTGATTTCTGCTGCGACTTTCAGATTGTAGGGTTAGAATTTAGAGTGAACAACAAGGATCCATCCTGCCTTGTATCAACGGTTCTGGCTGGTGATTATGGTGTAATGGTGTGAGGGAAATTTTCTTGGCACACTTTGGGCCTCTTAGTACCAGTTGAACATGCCACAGCACACCTGAGTATTGTTCCTGACCTTCCCTTTATGACCACAGTGTGCTCATCTTCTGATGGTTACTTCCAGCAGGATAATGAGCATGTCACAAAGCTCAAATAATCTCAAGCTGGTTTCTTGAATGTGACACTGAGTTCACTATACTCAAATGTCCTCCACAGTCAGCAGATCTCAATCCAATAGATCACCTTTGGGATGTGGTGGAACGGGAGATTCGCATCATGGATGTGCAGCCAACAAATCTGCAGCAGCTGTGTGATGCGATCATGTCAATATGAACCAAAATCTCTGAGGAATCTTTCCAGCACCTTGTTGAATCTGTGCCATGAAGAATTGAAGCAGTTCTGAAGGCAAAAGGGGTCCAACACTGTGCTAGCAAGGTGTACTTAATAAAGTGGGCAGTGAGTGTACAATTTAAAGGGTTAGTTCACCCAAAAATGAAGTTTCTGTCATTAATTACTCACCCTCATGTCGTTCCACACCCGTAAGACCTTCGTTCATCTTCAGAACACAAATTAAGATCTTTTTAGTAAAATTCAATGGCTCAGTGAGGCCTGCATTGACTGCAAGATACTTAACACTTTCAAACACTCAGAAAGCTACTATAGACATATTTAAAACAGTTCACGTGACTACAGCGGTTCAACCTTAATGTTATGAAGCGACGAGAATACTTTTTGTGTGCTAAAAAACGGACTTTATTCAACAATTTCAAGTGATTGGTGATTTCAAAACTTCGAAGCTTTACGAATCTTTTATTTCGAATCAGTGGTTCGGAGCACGTATCAAACTGCCAAAGTCACATGATTTCAGTAAACGTGGCTTCGGTACGTCATAAGTGTTTCAAAACATTTTGAAATTTCAATGTTTCACCACTGAGGGGCGATGATCTCTGTGAACCCATGAATCAAGCCTATAGGTTTTACCTGATTTCTGATTAGTTTTATACTTTTGTAGACATTTTAATTAGACATTAGTTGGCCTATGATTAAAAAGAATAATAGTAGTTAATAGTCTCTTACTGGCCTGTTTAGCTGAGCCATCCATGGAACAAACAAAACAAGCCCTGAAAACTGATAAAAGGCATTTTATACATACACTTGATACTCAGTCTTATTATATGATTTATAGATTTTACTTAAAAATAAAACATTTGCAATTGGTTTATAATTTGTATATTTTATAGCAAAACACTGTTTTATAGCAAAAAACTGTTGTGACCAGGATTCGAACCCAGTCGAGAACACTATCCACTCCCACACTCACTTCCTTGTTTGGCACAAACCACATGTACGTTATAATTCGTCAACGCTTGTCTGAATCGTTGTCAAGGTTATTTCAGATCAACGTGTGCAAGAGACCAATAAGTGTCATCGTGGAGACGGGTGTTGGATTGTTTCGAAGCCTCGACACAATTCGGCTCAATTGCTTCAACAGTTTCAGAGTTTCACGAAGCCTCGCTCTGCCCATCACTAGTTTACAGAGATCATCGCCCCCCAGTGGTGAACCATTGAAATTCCAAAAGGTTTTGAAACACTTATGACGTAACAATGCATCGTTTGATACACAGACTGAACCACTGATTCAAAACAAAAGACTCATAAAGCTTCAAAGCTTCATGAAGCAGTGTTTCGAAATCCCCCATCACTAGATATTGTTGAATAAAGTCATTATTTAGTTTTTTGGTGCACAAAAAGTTGAAGGTTGAACCACTGTAGTCACATGAACTGTTTTTAGTTTTTCTTTAGTAGCTTTCTGGGCATCAGAAAGTGTTAATTATCTTGCTGGCAATGCAGGGCTCACTGAGCCATCGGATTTTATCAAAAATATCTTAATTTGTGTTCTGAAGATAAATGAAGGTCTTACGGGTGTGGAACGACATAAGGGTGAGTAATTAATGACAGCATTTTCATTTTTGGGTGAACTAACAATTTTACAACAATTAATTAAAAGTGACATTTTTTGGGCCCTATGAAATCCATTTTATTTATTTATAATTCCATTTTTATGATTGAATTCAGTGATTCTGCCCTACATGTGTGGCCCTGAACGTCTTTCATATCGCCCATTGCTGTAGTTTGGCTCTTGGCTGACAGTCCTGCCTTTTGCAAGCTATAGCAGTCTAGCATTCCTTATAAGATTCCTGTTTCCACTACACTTACTTGTTTTCCTTGGCATTCCCTAGCCGACAATCATTGGCACAGATGCTCATGATATCATGCCACGCCTGGCATGAGTTATCAGCCCATGTCACTTTCCATCCCTGTCGCACTGTCTAAAGTGCTGCGGCCAACATGTCAAAACATATCTGTCTCCCCGCGGTGTGATCACGATGACACAATCATTTGCTCGAGGAGACAAGCGGCTTAAAGAGCCAGTTGCCGCAGTGACATGTCCCCGTCGGAGGTCGTGACCCTCCCTCAGAGTTATGGTTCTGTGGGTAAATAGAGGCCCGGGCCTTGTGCTTTGCTGTTTCCTGTCCCTGTACGGGTAGTCGAGTCGTCCATGGTGCATATGACTCTCTGTGTGGCTCTCTGATGCTGCCCACCTTTTGCTCGAGGAAAACATATTTTTGCTTACTGTAAAAAAAGGCATGCCATCTTAATTTTGTTCACTTTCAGAGTAACACTCATTGCCCGAGGCTTCCCGCTCAGATGCGTGTGGAAGCTCGTGTATGTTGGCTTGCGTTAAGTGTGTGAAACGATTACTGTTGAGTGTTTGTATGTGGGTGTTTTTGTAATCTTTGTGTCTTTGACTGTGAATGTTGCATGCTGGGCCCATGGTTGAAGAACAGGTTGTATGACAGGATTTACAGAGAATTTCTTAGCTGCTGTTTTTTTTAAATGTCCTTGTTTGTCATGAACCTTTGGTGCAACACTTTTTTTTTTCTTTTAACTCATTAAAAAGTTTTCAGAAATGCATTACATATCAGGCGCAGTCTTGAATACACCTCTATGATGAACATGAGCAATTATGAATTAATTCTGATATATATCATTTTTTCTTGTTGTATTTTTTGAAAAAGGAAACATTTAGGTAATCATTTATTTTTTTTAACAAAAGCAACAACGCAGTTTTTTTGTCAAATGATATCACAGAGACCCTCATGACAGTCAAGGTCTTTAAGTCTCTCTCTTTCTATAATTATTAGCTATATAATTTAGTTATTTTAGTATAACTAAGATATGATTATAATTTTTATTTATTTTTTGAATTAGTTTTAAATTTTATATTTTTGGACATTTAATTTCTTTTTATTTAAAGGTTTAATCATTTTGTGTTATTTTTATTAGTTTTAGTTTGTCTATATATCTTTCATTAATTTTAATTTCACTTTTAGTTATTTTAGTATATCAACTTTAAATTAGATATATTGTTTGACAACTAGCTAAAATAAGTTTGTTTTTTATTTTATGTTATTTTACTTTATTAGTTAAAATTTATTTCTAGGTTTTTTTAATTATTATTATTATTATTATTATGATTATGGTTTTGCTTTTAGTTAACTAATAACCCTTTAAAATTGTATTAAATCAAAATCCATGACCTAATATTCATGATTCATAAATTAATGATATTTGTAAACAATTTTTTGCCTTGAAAATAGTAAAATGTTATATTTTTAAATCATTAAATTAAAGGTGTAGATGTTTTTTTTTTTTTTTTTTAAACATATGAAACCAACATACATTAACATATGAATACATACATTAGTTGTGAGATATACATACATTTGACCTCTCCGACACCTTATTTGTCATTAACCTTACCATCGTTCAAGCCTTTTATCATAAGCAGGTGTCAGGTGGACCTCTTGAAATAAACCAGACAGCGTTTCTGCAGAGTAAGTTGTGTCATTAATATTTTAGGGTAGATGTCATGACTGTATTCACCTTTGGTTCAACTAGGAGCTTCAAAGACTGACTTATTTTATGGGTTACCACAATAAAGCCCAAGGAGTTTTACCTGCACACATGGGTGACGTTGGGGAATTCATTGTTCCCTGCCGGTGGAGGGGTTGATCAGGGTTCAGGGGCATGAATGGAATGTTTCTGTGCTGGGCCCCGGAGGGTACATTTACTGAGGTGGAGCTGTGTCCTACTACTAACATCAGAATTTACAGCCACCACCAGCCAGAACACAAAGCAAAGGAAATAAATGTATATACAATGGCTCTTAAAAATATTTGGACACTTTAGACGCATTTAAAAAGTTCTGAATGTGATTGCATTAGAAAACAAAATATCAAACCAAGTGGCATTTATTCCACACTTTTCAAGCAAAAGAACTTTGTTGGGTTTAAATGATTAAAACAATAGATGTGCTGTTTAAGTGTGTATTAAATAACCTAATACTTTTTAGTATTTGGTGGGAAAAACACTTATTAGTTACTTATTCGTTCAAACATATACTGTATTACACCTGAAGAAAAAAAAGTTTGACTTTACTAATACAAATGTACAAAAACATTCTCAATCCCTGCAGGCCTCGAGGACAATAATCCTGTGCTGCTCTTTGTGGATGTACCTGCTCTGACCACTGGAGGGCAGTATCAACCTTACGGTAAGGCATGAGTTAATGGCTCTCTGTGCTATAGTGCAGTCAGGTCTGTCCAGTATGGAGATGACATGTCTTTCTGTCACTGAATGTGTTTGAAGAGGCTGATTTGGGGAAAAGGGCGTCCTGTAAAAAAAGGACATTGACATAGGAGCCCTTTGTGTGATCATTTATTGTAAAATCAGGAGTGTAATGATAAAGTGGGTAATATAGTAAACATATATCTATCATATACATTATATTTCATACCTAAAATGAAAATACAATACAATCAGGAATACAAACTAGGTTGTAGGAATGTTAAGATTTGTTGGATTTTATCTATCTATCTATCTATCTATCTATCTATCTATCTATCTATCTATCTATCTATCTATCTATCTATCTATCTATCTATCTGTCTGTCTGTCTGTCTGTCTGTCTGTCTGTCTGTCTGTCTGTCTATCTGTCTATCTATCTATCTATCTATCTATCTATCTATCTATCTATCTATCTATCTATCTATCTATCTATCTATCTATCTATCTATCTATCTATCTATCTATCTATCTATCATCAAATAATATCTGAATAAAATTAAAGTACAGCATTTACTACCACAGTGAAATACAATTATAACAGCAATGCAAATGCGTCTCATTAACTGGACTGCACTGTAAATTAGATAATTTTTTATTTAACTTGCATTATAGTGATAAGAATGAAAATTTGCATTGGAATAAATACATATTTTGGAGGAAAATGTGCTTAATTGTTATGAAAATAATGTCACCATGCAAAACAACTTAATGGTCATACAAACAGGTTGCTTCATTTTTTTTTTTTTAGGCAAAATATAATTGACGACTTTTGATTTTGGGGTGAGATGTGACCTGGACATGTTTACGTAAGATTCACGCAAATAAGAAAGGTGGACAGAAATAAATACCCGTTAAATTAGGCAAAACTCCACAAGTTACATGCACTGAATCTTTTCCAGTGATCAGTAACTTGGGAAAATTCTAAAATAATTTGTTCAGTAATTTCCTGAATAGCATCATATGTTTGTTTAAGAATGCTATGAATTTGCACCTTTCAAATGTAGTATTGACCATGGCAAAAATCAATGTTACACATTTCAAAGAAGACAGATATATTTTTATTACACAATGATTTAGGTGTGTTAAATGCTCACGGTAGCTTCTGTAGAAACGGGGGATGTGAGAGCGGAGGATAAAGAGATATATGAGACTCAAATAAAGGAATCTCAGAAATATTTGATTTCAGTTCAGACCAAATGATGCTTAAGTCTGATGAATTAATAAAAGGGTGGCAGATGGGTCCCTGGAGCACTGTGTGTGTGCATGCCTCGCCAAGACCCTTAAAAAGGATCGCTACAGTTGCTTGAGATTAGAAAAAGGCAAGGTGTGTACCATGAGGCATAACTGCATGAATAAAATATGAACGTCTCTGTGCTTACAGCTTAAGGGTCATTATCATCTCCATGAGCAGCATCAGCTTCATGCCAGACTAGGCTTTATGTTGTCATCTGAACACCTTTAATCTCAAGAGGAGAAAACTGTGATTTTGAGAGCCAATTAAGTACGTTTGGAAAAAATGATTGAACTTTGATTTATGAAGCAGTGTCAAGAGATCGTCGAGGTATGAAGCCTCTATCAGGTCACTTGCATTTGATTGTTATCCAAAGAGCTGTTTGAGCTGCTGTGAATGTGATCAGTGTATTTGCCAGGTCTTATGTCCCAGTACCTCCATACGGTTCTTGCTTAGGTTCTTGCAAACCTCTACCCTAAGTATTCAACTTCAGTGTGTAACTCGTTCCACATACGCATCATTCATCTTGTTGAGGAGAGATAAGAGAGCTTTTTGGTTAAAAAATACCATAGACTTGAGTTGAAGAAGGGACTGGATGACTTTAGGCTGGACTTATTTGACTTGGACCATCCAGAACAAACGATTCACCTAGGGTCCAATAAAATCCATTTATTTTTTCCCAAATTCTATGTTTTCCATTTTAATTTTTCTGGATTCTGTTTTAATTGTTTAATTAGATATGTTAATAATAAAAAAGTTGCCTAATCAATTGAATTCACCAAACTTTATCAATTTAATAATTTGAACAATAATAGTGCCCTATGATTATTTTATTTATTTTTTTTTTATCAAAAATTATCTGTTTTAATTTTTTTGTTTTATAAATTTTTATCAATTAACACTGCTTTTGTCATTTTTTTTACATGATAGACAAAATTTGTCACCAAAAAAAGTCATTCGGTTTAACCAAAATTTCGGGTTTCGGGTTTTTGGTTATACCGAATGACAAGTTTTTAAAATATTACAACAGTTGCCATGTTTTATAGTGGTTGTACCGAATGACCTCATGTTTCGGGACATGCGTATGAGCGAGTGAAAACATGAATTTTTCAAATAGTTAAAAGAGAGTTAATTACTTTGCTTCATGACCATGTGCTCCTTTGCAGATGTCTGAATGATGTCACATCCTGTCACATAAGTTTAACTGCATGACTTGATCCAAAATGGTCCCTTTATATTGGTTATTCCGAATGACATGAAATTCATTTTTCTGGACATTCTTTCTCATAACAAAGCAATGACTTCTACACATAATTTTAATACCATTTTGCACTATGTTGATGTATGATGTTATAAAATCATACCAGAGTAAAACATATATACATTTATTACATTTTGACACTTAAAACTTGTCAAAAAAAAAAAAAAAAATCCTTTTGGATGCAGTAAAAGGTATCTAGTTGTACTACTTAACATACTTCGGATGTCATATCTTTGATTATTATTATTATTATTATTATTATTAAGGCCTTAAAGGACAAAAAAAATGACCCGTCATGTCAATGACCCATTTAAATAGCAGTCTTTTTGCACATTAATATACAAAGACACTAGTCCATATCGCGATTTGATTTACGTGTACAGCCCTATTTTTGATTTATTCATTAAAATGTTGCCAAATTTTGTGACATTTTGTGTTATACAATAAATTCAATTATTATGACTGGATTCCATCTGTATTTTCTGCTTCATGGAAAATAAGGGACCTAGAACACCATAGCACTGAGGCAGTGAGTAAGCATCGCCACTCTTTTTTTTTGTTTTTTTTTTGAAAAAATGTAAAAAATGAAATGGTGCCATTTCCCAGAATGCACACTGTTCCCCACCTCGTTAGAGAATGCTGGGAATTCAGAGGTGGCGTCTTTCCCTGTGTGGATGACTGTTTTTTTTTTAAGTGCGCTGGAATGTGCAACTCGGGCCAAAAGTGAAGCTGCCTTAATGACAGATTAATGTCTTGTAGACTACTTATTTATTTGGTGACAGCAAGAGTGTTTAAGTATGTCACAATGCATCAAGATTAAAATCCCCCTCTTTGTTAGTTTCGTCTCATTTTCTGAGTCTGAATAATTGAACGAGTTTGGAGTTGTGCAATGCTGCCGGTCAGGTTCAGCTGGGATGCAGGGTACCATATAGACGAGGCCTTGCGTATTTCTCAAGACTGCATTGAGGAAAAAAAAAGTCACAGGTCTGCTGCTGTTTGTCTTACTAATGTGCATGCAGCAACTGGACTCCTGGCTTTTCCTGCCCTGCCAAAACATGGGAACAGGCAGCATGGTTGGAGGGGATATTTATTTATTCATTTCCCTGCGGCTCTGTGGTTTCATGAGACACAGCTACACTTGGCCAGGCCTCTTTCCCCTGACCCATTCTCACCATGCTCAGAGGGCTCCTGCCAAATCCTTCAGATCACGGCTTCACACACATACACGCATGCAGACTGTCTCCACCGATTAATGGCACACTGTTTGTTTCAGAGCGAGTAATTCATCACTTCAGCCTGTTGCTGCACGGAGTTCATGGTTTGTTTTGATTGGTTATGCACAATACAAAATTTCAGATGATTTAGAACTTCTGCTGATGCAGATATTAATGACACAACTTTTAACTGTTTTCCTGTGGTACACATAAAACGGAAGCAAGCTAGGAAGAGCTGTGCATGTAAACCTCACTCCCCGGGCCTCAAAAGGCTCACTAGAGACTGCGGTGTTTAGCGTTGTTGCCCGACTCCCATGCTGGACATGCTGATTCGAATGCCACTTTGAGCGGCGTGAGTAGGACCGGTTACATTTGGTGCTGTGACCCGGATGGGAGTGAGGTTTAGGGGGGTGAGTGTATTGGAAGCAAGCTAGTAAGAACTATTCATGTAAACCTCACTCCCCTGGCCTCAAAAGGCGTGCTAGAGACTGCTGTCATTAGCGTTCCTTGTTAGTGCGCCCACCTCCCATGCCAGAGACGCCGGTTTGAATTCTGAATCCCTCTCAAAGCGGATTGAGTAGCACTCCGCTTTGTAATAGGAGGACAGATTAGGAGCATGTGTTGGATTTTTGCATCATAATAAAACAACACAAAATGATAATAATATTTTTATTTATAGTATTTATTTTTAGTATTTATATTCAAATTTTCATCATTTTTATATATATATATATATATATATATATATATATATATATATATTATATATATTATTTATATATATATATATATATATATATAATATATATAATATATATATATATATATATATATATATATATATAATGTGAAGAGACGTTTGACAGTGGAGATGTTCTCAGCTGGTCTTCTCCAACAGTTTCTGTGGTGGTCTCACAGGTCAGAGGTGGGGTCACCCGAGAGAGCTCTGCATCGCTGCATCGGTAAAGCAAATTGGGTCTCTGTGATGCGATCCTATTCACACCTCTGTCTCCATTCACGAGCCGTACCCGTGTTCTCCCTGCAAGGTCATCCTCACAGGACGCTTCATCAGTGGAACACACAGACACCATTTGCAAACCTGCACATGCCATGAAGATGCTTTATTTAGACCTATATTTAGCCCTCCGTCATACTTAATCTCAAAAGAGCCTGCATATAGCTTGTAAGCTCTGTATTGTATTTGCCAATCTTTATCAAATTTAAAGTTCTGTTAAAGCAGTGCTCTGAGTTCAAAATGAGTTAGTCAATATGATTTTGTGTCACAAATTTCCTACTTCCCACCTCTGAAGTCGTGATTACGAGCCCATCAAATTCTAGTGCTTTGTTGTTAGAAAGAAAGAACAGGAATTATGGAGGACACCATGTTTCTTGAGTTTTTATTGGGAAAATCTTATTAAAGCCAAAATGATATTTAGTGTCCCATTCAGTGACAAACATTCACCATGTTATCTAGATAGACAGTTTGCTGATGATTCTGCAATTTTGGTCAAATGCAGGCTTTTTTTTTGCTGTGCATAAAACATACAATACGCTTCAAATTATTATATATGTAAATATGCACTACTTTAACAAGACAAGGCGTTGTAGATAAAAAACTAATAAAGGATAGCAGTCACAGCAGCAAAGTTCTTCCCTCCGCCATGTTTAAAGTTTTATCTACAACTGACTGGCAAACTGGCATTCAGATCTGCCTCCGTTTATTTAGCAACGTTCAGCTTCCTACGATCCAACCAATTCCGGAAGGACAAAATCAAGTCCCGCACTAAATTTTTATTCTCTTTACAGAAACAATTTCACAAGGATATACGTAAAAATAGGGAAGAAAATACTACTGCAACATCCGTTTCATCTCGACTTTAAGCTAGGTAGCTGAATGAAAGTGCATGACGGAGATAGAAAACTGTCTTTATTTAATCCTACAGAAACAGAAAACTCAGGAGACAAACTTAAAAAACAACCACTTTAACAGTGATGATACAGAACAAAGAACTAAAGAAACTCAGAGCATGTAATCAGAAGAAATCAGAACAGGTGCATAGAATTAGAACTATGGAAACTAATTAGAAACTAGGGCTGCCCCCTAATAATCAACTAACCGTTAGTCGACAAGAAGAGGCTTATTTGCAGGAAAAAGAGAAAAAAACTCCACAGGAAGTGGTGAAGTCACGCAGTTTGTGAGGGACAGATCATTAGCAGCTGGTGTATGTGGTAATTAGAGAACATCGGGCAGGGCATTGAAACTCCTGAAACATGTAGGCTTAAGCCGAGTTCAGACGGCACGATTTTCAAAGTAGTCGGGTCACTGTTCTTTTCACACTGCATGACTATCTTGGCCAGCATTCAGTCGCTGCTGCGTTCAAACTGCACGATTGATCGGCGACAATCTACTGCATGACTTTACAATAAGAATCGCTGACAACTCTGTCTGGCGCGCAAACTACGTTTCACAACCAAACACGCGGGATGAGACAAGGAAACAACGCGATATCACGCGTGCAAGACCGGAGTTCTCACGTGAGACTGGGACTATTATTAAAAACGGTAGCCCGCAAGAAGCTTGCAATACAAATTGCCTGTGCGCAACAAGAAAAAGAAAAGAAGAATATGGAGACACAAGGAATAAGGATTGCTGATATTGTGGTCTATAACTCTCTCGGGGCTTAAATCGTGCAGTCTGAACTCAGCTTTAGTAATAGTAGCAACTTTACAGGGCCGCTCGCTCTAAAGTTAACCTAGAAAAATGTGGGCTATTCAAGTGTTTGTGCGGAGTGTGAAAGCTGAATAGTAGCGTGCTTGCTGCATGACAGCTAACATGGAGGTGCCGGTGCGATTGCTTAAAATACATTGTCATTTTTGGTCATACAGATAAGAGTAATTCATATTTTGAATCTATGAAGAGATTCAAAACTCACAATTAAAAAACATTGTGCTTTTGTAAAATAATGAAAGCAAACAGGGTGCGCTTTCTGCTGTCTCTCTCTGTGAACTTGAGCGCGCCAAAGAAAGAAAGAAAAGAACTGAAACTTCATGTAAACTTGCCTCACAGAAAAAAAAAAAAAAATGTATCTGTATAAAGCGAAATGTCTACTTCTAATTTACCAATTCAAATGGAAAACAAATATTCTCAGGTTATGTAATCCGTATGAAATGTGCATTTAGGCACGTGCACTACTGTGGAGTCAGTCCACTACGAGTCAGCATCGTCAACTTCATCACTGCAGCCAAAAATAGAGAAAACACTGGTTTATCAATTAATTAATAAAATATTAAAACAATCACTTTGCTGTTTTTCCCTGATGCATTCATAATCATTACCTCTGCCGGTGTGCTGGTGCGCTTGAACGCTGATTAGGCTATGTAGGCATTAAAGACTTTTTGTTATGATTTATATGGTTTATTAATAAATGTGCGATTAGTCAACTAATTGCTTAAAATGAATGAATACTAGTCGACCAGAAAAATCTTTAGTCAAGGACATTCCCTATTAGAAACTCAGGTAAACAGGAACAGAGTGAAAACAAACCTAAAACAGAACATACAGCATTTGCGGAATATAGTCTATTAACACTTAAAATAATTTTGATTCATCCCTCAGTTTGTAAAAACAATTGTAAATAGTGTTTAAAGTAATGCATTTACAATGGAAGTCTATAGGGCAAGACATCCCATAAGATTTAAAAATACTTTTTAATGCAAAAAATTACATTTATGCATTTGGCTGATGATTTTATCTTACTTAAAATGTGTGTTATTTGAGTTGTCGAAGTATTTTATAATCCAGACCCTTCATCTACGTATAGAAACTCATCTCAATGTGTTCATTTAAATGTATGCCAATATGGTATATACTTAGTCAATGTTATTTTCACGCTTATATGCTTATAGGTGGGAAAATATATATTCAAAAGCTTGAATCAGTAATGTTCTCAGATGTATCATCAGACCAAATCAATATTTCATCGCCACAGACTCTCACCCACTTACCTGTAGGGCTCTTTCTGTTCAAGAGCCATGCAGAAATATCCCAGTTTTTTACCTCCCCTTTTATGATGTATATTTTAAAGACCTCACTGAGAAGTTAGTGTTGGTGTTCGTGTGTCAGAAAGCGTGCTGTTTTTTGCTCTCACTCCCAGCTGTCAGCTTGTAATTCTTTGGTCTCATAGCTGTTCAAAGCAGCTGCTTTCTTTGGCTGTGAGATTGTGATTGTTTGTCTGTTAATAGCCAAAGCACAGACTTCTCGAATCTTGTCTTGTAAAGTCATTTTTCAAATCCTGAAATACACAATCATCAGCTACAGCCCAAATTACATACATATCTGCACACTAAAAATATGTACTTTGTTGGAGATTGTCATATACTTGTTTTTAGGATACTGTGATTTGGGATGTACTGTAGTAATTCTTCACTCATACTATACTGTCAAGCATACTATCAAGCAAGTGCACACTTGATCGCACACATGCTTCCTTTGAATTCCCACATCACACATGACCTCCTTCTGATAATCAGCCCCTGGTGTGAGAGTATTGATTTCTGAAGGATGGACAGAAGAAGACATAAAATCCTTTGTATTCTTTACTCAACGTCAGTGTTCAGATCTGCTGGAGATCAATGGTAGAAGGATCTATTCCTCAAGCACTTTAAGTCAGATGCAGTGTGGCAGCAGTTGCATGTCTTGTTTGGGGTCAGATAGCTGATTCATCAAAGCTTGAGGGTCTAATATCAATAAACTCATCCAAACCCGAGTCCAACGACCTCTTAAGGCAGGGTCGTTTACATAGGATGACACTTTCATCTTAATTCTTTGTTCATGTCTGTACCTGAAATCCATTACATCATTGACATGTTGGCTCTAGCATCACAGTTTACTTCAAATGATAAATGTCAGGGTGAGAATCCTCAACAAAGAGTGCAAAAGGCAGCAGTGATGAGAGTTTTTTTTTTTTGTTTTATCAGACGCTGCAACAAAAATCCCTTTGCGCATCGGCAAACATTGTACTTACAATTTCTAAAGACTGACGTTTTATTCAGGCCTTTTTATACACACTTCAATCTAAAACATTCAACCAGTGGCAATGGCAGTTTATTTATATAGCACAATTAAATAAAACCTACATTGTCCAATGTGCTTTACAATAGCTAAAACACAGAAAACACAAAAAGTAAAAAAGCAAAAAAAATAAATAAATAAATAAATAAAATAATAATAATAATAAAAAAATGTAAGCAATAAAACACATAAACAAAGAATTGTAGAAAAATACCAAAAAATAGACTAAAATTAGTGTTTCATCGTTATGGGCCAGTTGTTCAAAAAGTTTAATCTGGATCAGAATGATCTGGATTTGGAAATCCCATGTTTTGCTATCCAGGATCAGGTAATCCATCTTACTTTTGTACTGGTTTTTCAAAGAAAAATTGGATTGGATCACCATGATCCAGATACACACTTTTCCAGATTACCAAATCTGGATTACCAGTGCTCTACGGAGCCCCTAAAGGGACATGTTGATAGAAAGAATATGGGTTTTGAATTAAATATAATATTTTTGTTGGATATTTACAGCTGTTTGGGGATTGTTTTATGGCACCAAAATCTTTTTTACTTTACAGTAGGTTACAGAAAGGCTAAATATGTAGGTTAATGTCTGCTTCTAATTTATTAAATAGTTAAACTAATCAAGAGCAAAATAAAAAAAATGTGTATGTATATTACATGACATAAATGTTGTATTTTTTTTTTTTACCAGTTTTAAAGTTTTACTACATTTTCCTCCTGGAATCCACCTTAAAATCCTACACCTTGTTGGGATCAGGATAATCCTGTTTTTTTTTTTTTTTTTTTTTTTTTTTATCAAAATTATCCAAATCCTACTGACAAGTTTTGAACGACACAAACTGAAGGTTTGATCCAGATTAAAACTAGGATTGGATTCCGTGATCTAATCTGATTTCAGAATCCCTTTTTCCTTTTGAACAACCCATTTTCAAGATTTGATCCAATCCAATGGCCGGAATCCGATCAGATTACTTTTGAACAACTGGCCCTGTAATATAACAATAAAATACAATGTAAGGGTGCTTCAACATGTATTATATGCTTTGTCAAACAAATAAGTTTTTAACTTAGATTTAAAAACAGATAAAGATGAAGTCATCAAATTGTATTTTGGACTACTTGTAATCGGGACATAGCTGAATAACTAATCTCAATGTTAAGAGAGTTGCAGTAATCCAGCCTTTAAGAAATAAAAGCATAGATTACTTTTTCAAATTTTTTAAAAGAAAGAAATGACTTTTGATAAAAGTCGGAGCTGGAAAAAGCAGGATTTCACAGCTGAATTTATCTGAATTTCAGAGATTCATCAAACATAACACCCAAATTTCTCACCAAGGGCTTCACACAAAAGAACGAACCACCAAAATTTAATTTAGAAGTAATAGAGGAATCAGAAGGTCAAAAAATGATAATTTCTAGTGGTTCAACGGATCACAAAACTCATGGTTCGGATCATATCAAAGGGTTATTAAAGGGTTAGTTCACCCAAAAATGAAAATTATGTCATTAATGACTCACCCTCATGTCGTTCCAAACCCGTAAGACCTCCGTTCATCTTCAGAACACAGTTTAAGATATTTTAGATTTAGTCCAAGAGCTTTCTGTCCCTCCATTGAAAATGTTTGTACGGTAGACTGTCCATGTCAAGAAAGGTAATAAAAACATCATCAAAACAGTCCATGTGACATCAGTGGGTTAGTTAGAAGTTTTTGAAGCATCAAAAATACATCTTGGTCCAAAAATAACAAAAACTATGACTTTATTCAGCATTGTATTCTCTTCCAGAATCCTTTCCAATGAATTGATTCCATTGAATTGATTCCATTGAATCCTTTCATCTGTCGGCGTTGGTAATGCACTTTTTTTATGTCGCCGTGGTTGTTTCTGGCGATTAGGACATCTGCGACATGCACACTTAAACACTTTAAAAAAAAATCAGAAATCAGTTTGGAAACGCGCCTCTTTCTCTCTGTGTGTACGAGCCTTGTATGAATGTGCGTCTGTGTGCACCGATAACAGCGTGGGGTGCGATACCGAATTAAATTAAATCCTCTTTTGCCTCTTCTAGCGCTGGAATGGTTTTAAATCTATTTAATGTGTAATTTAATGTGAACTAGCGATACAAAACACGTGCAAATGATAACCTTTCACTCTATTGCGGTGAAACTTGCAATTGATCCACGAAACACATGCATGCCGAACCGTGGGGCTTGATCCGTATGGATCACGGATCAACAACTATCTGTTTAACCACTAATAATTTCTGTTTTACTCTCATTGAAATTCAGAAAGTTTGAAGACAGCCAGGCCTTTACATCAGTCAAATAGGTCATTCAAACAATAAAAATTACGTTTTAAGGGCAAATAAATGTGTGTGTCGTCTGCGCAAAAATGGAATGACAGCCCATGTTTTCTAAAAATAGAACCTTATGAAGAAAAATTGAATACAGAAGCTGTAGGATGTAGCGTAAGCGTTTTGAACTGTGAGAGGCGTTACACTTTCTTTTGTAAGCTGAATACAGAAGGCGGTCTGGCAGAAGCTATTTTACTTCATAACTTGTTGGATATTTTCTTAAATTTAGTTCAACAGTAATCTCTAATGGATGCCCTTGTTTCTCTAGAATTGTCCTTACAGAAAGTCACACATTGTTTAAGAGGTGGTGACCTCTTAAACTAATTTATAAATCAAATACATATCTGCAAAAAAAAAAAAAAAGGTCAATAGTTTATAAGTGTGCTTTGGACCTAGTTGCTCCATAACACCACCCATCCAAAGAGGAGCATAAAATAAAAGAGAACGCAACACAAAACTTGCAACAAGGTGTCCTACAAAGCATCTTGAGTACTGTTTTATATATTGAAACTAGTTATCTGTTTGTCTGACTGATAATAAGGGGATGGGCAGATTCTGTGTCTATTCATCCTACAGTCCTGAGAGAAGTTCACGTGGAGCGAGGTGCACGCTGGGTCAGTGTGGCTGTAGTATAGGCACCTGAGGCTGTGTGGCTTCTGGCGGGGTGAGGACCATGCATGCCTGCGGCCCAAGGGAACGCTCTGCAGCCCACTCTCTCCTGACTTCCCCTGAAGCATACAGAGGCATTAATTACACCCGAACTGACAACAGGGTCATGCTGCTCAGCCACCCTGCACCCACCATTAGCTCTCCCACCAGCCCTCCACAACAACACTGTACTGCTGCATTAGAAAACATATTCAGCTCTTGATTGGATGAACCACATTCAAAGTTGATGTAAAATGCTGATAAATGTAAAACTTGATGTATGAGACCAGAATTCCAGTCTCATGTTTTATCAATGAATCTCTGCATTACACAAAATGACAATTTGTGTATTAATGTGTTTTAAAGGTGCCCTAGAATTAAAAATTTAATTTAACTTGGCATAGTTGAATAACAAGAGTTCAGTACATGGAAATGACATACAGTGAGTCTCAAACACCATTGTTTCCTCCTTATGTAAATCTCATTTGTTTAAAAGACCTCCGAAGAACAGGCGAATCTCAACATAACACCGACTGTTACATAACAGTCGGGATCATTAATAGGTACGCCCCCAATATTTGCATATGCCAGCCCATGATCAAGGCATTACACAAGGGCAGCCAGTATTAACGTCTGGATCTGTGCAGAGCTGAATCATCAGACCAGGCAAGCAAGGAGAACAGCGGAAAATGGCAGATGGAGCAATAATAACTGACATCATCCATGATAACATGATATTTTTAGTGATATTTGTGAATTGTCTTTCTAAATGTTTCATTAGCATGTTGCTAATGTACTGTTAAATGTGGTTAAAGTTACCATCGTTTCTTACTGTATTCACGGAGACAAGAGCCGTCACTATTTTCATTTTTAAACACTTGCAGTCTGTATAATTCATAAACAACTTCATTCTTTATAAATCTCTCCAACAGTGTAGCATTAGCCATTAGCCACAGAGCATAGCCTCAAATTCATACAGAATCAAATGTAAACATCCTAATAAATACTATACTCACATAATCCGATGTATGCATGCAGTATACATGACGAACACTTTGTAAAGATCCATTTGAGGGTTATATTAGCTGTGTGAACTTTGTTTATGCAATGATAGAGTCGAGAGCTAGGGAGGGGGCGGAGAGCGAGAGCAATTAAAGGAGCCGCAGCCTAAATCGGCGCATTTCTAATTATGCTCCGAAATAGGCAGTTAAAAAAATTAATAAAAAAAAATCTATGGGGTATTTTGAGCTGAAACTTCAGACACATTCAGTGGACACCTTAGACTTATATTACATCTTGTAAAAAAAGTTAAATGGCACCTTTAATGACAAAAGACAAAAGGTGCATCCCAATTCACATGGTAATGCACCGTTCTATGAATATATCGTGCGAGCAGTGCATTGAAAGTGTACTTCAAATACTATGATGCACTTAATTAAAGGGTACATAACACATACAGTTTCAGCCAATCTCATGTTAATCTTGAGTACCTATAGAGTAGTACTGCATCCTTCATATCTCTGAAGAGTCTTTATTTTTTATCAGATTTATAAAAGACAGATATGCTGTAGCTCTTCTTTCTGAAAACAGTCGAGCTAACGGAGGCGTGTCGTGGGAGGAGCTAAAGAGTCACAAGCTCGCAACACATCATCGCATTATCCTTGGATAACTTTTGATTCACTATACGTTTGTGTTGTTTACATTGTATGCACTTACGCGCCGATTACCAACAAAACACAGACGTTTGATGCAGTTTTACTTTCCGCCTGCGGTTCTGACTCATGACCGTAGTCTTTTATTGCTGGGACCGCTCCATCTTTCAGTTTCAAATGATCTACAAATGCAGCATCAAACTGGGCCTTGTTTATAAAACATTCATCACCAAAATGCCGCTAACAAACAAACACACTTGCACAACTCAAAAACAAACTGCATTCCCTTAACGCTGGGTTCTTTGGGAAGCTTTCCAAAACTTATACGAACCCTGAAGGAGTGTATTTGGCACAGAAATACTCTGTCATATGTCCAACACGTTTTTTTTTTTTTAAACTTTGGCTATGTTCAGCATGAGAATCCAACTCTTTAACAGTGTAAATAAGTCAGAATGCATGAAATAGCATTAGACATCCCCTTTAACCAAAAAAAAAACAAAGTGTGGAATGTTGGACAATTTATGCACTCAACTGTTGCAGCTTTAATTACATATCAGATTTCGATGTTGAATTACAAAATAACCTTATAAAATTCATACATTACCCAGAGTACATAGTGCATAGTCTATAGTGCATCATTTGGGACACAATCAAACCATATCAATTAAATAATAATTAAATTGTAGTTGATTAGATATGTAATGTTGAGAAAACATTTCTTTATTAGGGAAACGATATCTGTAAATCCTGTGTATTAATTACAGCCAACTGATTAGTGGCTGGCCTGTTTGTGATTCCAATAAGGAAAAAAAACAAAAAAAAAACAAACAAAAAAAAAACGATAAAGAATCCCCTTGAACTTATATAACTTTTTGAACGTATAAAAGGCTTTTTTAGAATTTAAAATGTAAAATATAGAAAAACCAATAAATTGCGAACAGTTTACTGCCATTGTGTAAATAACGTAATCAATAAAAAAGTAACTGTAATCTAATTAGGAGCTTTTTAAAATGGAATATAATCTAATTACAAGTAATTCATTTTTTTGGAATCTGATTACATAATCCAGATTACATATAATCAGTTACTACCCAGCTCTGATCTTAACCTAAAAAAATACATGCAGCTTTACTTTAGGCAAGCTGCTCTTATGGCCATATTGTGTATTTTGTGCAGAAAAAAGATGGTGCGAATAAAGAAATGGAAGCCAAATGTACAAAAGGGGAAAACACAAAAGTATGAAAATTTAATCCAAAAATAAAGTGATGTCATTCCCGTATAACATGGTAGAAGGGCTTTGTGGGCTTGGTAGTGGGGAATGTACCTGAGGCAGTGGGAAGTGTTAACATGAAAAACACATCAGAGGACTGGGGCATGTGGCTCCTCGTGCTGTAATTAGTCTGGAGGAGCACGCTTCGATTACCCAGCTCTCACACACACACACACACACACACACACACACACACACACACACACACACACACACACACACACACACACACACACACACACACACACACACACACACACACACACACACACACACACATGCATGCCTCTCCAAAACACAAACTGTTCTTTATATACACACACACAGGACCTCCTCAGCACCAGCTCTGTTTCGTGGTGTTCCACTTCCTGTTCCCTGATTCGTTTGTGTGCATGCGCTGCTATCAGCATCAATGGAGATCTTCCTCTCAAGAGATCTCACCTCATTCTATGTTTTCCTAATATGTGAAAATGATGTTGTCACAACGATGAAGTGTCTATATATTGTGTGCAGTTATAATTTATATTTATCATACAACACTTTTTTTAGTTAAAAATGATCCAAAATCAATTTTTGAGCAAGTACATAACCAGCCAGTGTTCAAAACGATCTCCTTATCTTAGACTGATTCACAACGGTAGGCTTGTAATAATGTTTTATAATTCTGGTGGTTCTGTTAGATTTTTGCGGGAAATTCAAGCATGCCGCCGTTCTTCTTTGCATCATTATGTCACGTCTGTTTACATAAAGGAGACCCAGCTAGTAGGCTATATCGCATGTGAGGTGGATCATTTATAGCCTTTTCTCACAGCAGCTGCAATAATTAAGCTTATCATTTTAATGGTGGATTGTATGGTATGACAAATTCATGTTAGAGATTAGACTGTACAGAAGCTGGTAACGCTAACACACACTAAATACATGTAATTACGCAATGTTGATGTTGTTAACATTAACAATTTGAGAACAAAGTATAACAATAATCGGCGTGATCCGAGCTAAGTGATTGTTAGATTTAATCACCATTGGCAGCGCAAATTATTGTAATTCTTTTTTTTCTCAGTTGGTCAGAACAAAAATTGGCAGATTTGTTACTTACTCGTTCAGATGACATTTTCCGTTGAAAATTCTTACTTTGGTCATACTTCCAAGACTACAGTCTGTGATTCCGAAATATAGTATCCACACCGATGTGGTGACTGACAGCAAGCATTAGATTCATCCGCGCTGAGGAGCCGGGGGATACACAACCCACGTAAAGATGAGAATTCCACAAACAACTGCAATTGCAGGTTTCAAACAGAGATGGCAACAAAGAGGCAAAACTTACGGACAACAGCTTTAAGTAACTTAAAAAAACATAATCTTGTGAAATATTATTACAATTTAAAATATTTTATTTCAAAGTGTAATTTATTCCTGTGATCAAAGCTGAATTTTCAGCATCATTACTCCAGTCTTCAATGTCACATGATTTAAAAATCATTGTAATATGCTGATTTGCTGCTAAAGAAACATTTCTTATATAAGATTTTTTTTTCTTATATACAGTCTAATCTAATCTATATATAACTCATACTAAAGGGTAGGTTTGTTGGTTCAGCCAAAAAAGTTCTGCCGTTGTTTGTTCATCCGCATGTTTTCCTTAAAGGTGCCCTAGAATTTTTTTTAAAAAGATGTAATATGTCTAAGTTGTCTGTGAAGTTTCAGCTCAAAATACCCCATAGATTTTTTTTTTTATTCATTTTTTTAACTGCCTATTTTGGGGCATCATTATAAATGAGCCGATTCAGGGCTACTGGCCCTTTAATTCTCGTGCTCCACGCCCACGGAGCTCGCGCTTGCCTTGAACAGGGCATAAACAAAGTTTACACAGCTAATATAACCCTCAAATGGATCTTTACAAAGTGTTCGTCATGCATACGGCATGCATGTGTCGGATCATGTGAGTATTGTATTTATTTGGATGTTTGCATTTGATTCTGAATGAATTTGAGGCTATGCTCCGTGGCTAACGGCTAATGCTACACTGTTGGAGAGATTTATAAAGAATTAACTTGTTTATGAATTATAGAGACTGCAAGTGTTTAAAAATGAAAATAACGACAGTCTTGTCTCTGTGAATACAGTAAGAAACGATGGTAACTTTAACCACATTTAACAGTACATTAGCAACATGTTAACAAAACATTTAGAAAGACAATTTACAAATATCACTAAAAATATCATGTAATCATGGATCATGTCAGTTATTATTGCTCCATCTGCCATTTTTCACTATTGTTCTTGCTTGCTTACCTAGTCTGATGATTCAGCTGTGCACAGATCCAGACATTACTGGCTGCCCTTGTCTAATGCCTTTCATAATGTTGGGAACATGAGCTGGCATATGCAAATATTAGGGCGTACACCCCCACTGTTACGTAACAGTCGGTGTTATGTTGAGATTCGCCTGTTCTTCGGAGGTCTTTTAAACAAATGAGATTTATATAAGAATGAGGAAACAATGGAGTTTGAGACTCACTGTATGTCATTTCCATGTACTGAACTCTTGTTATTCAACTATGCCAAGATAAATTCAATTTTTCTTTCGAGGGCACCTTTAAACCCACATGAAGTTCACTGAACACAAAGGGAGAAATTTTAAAGAATGTTCAAGGTTCTTTTTTTCCATACAAGTCAATTGTGGCAGTTTTTAAATGCCAAAACATACAAAAAGTATCATAAATATAGTAAATATGACTTGTGTAGTCCATACAACCTGTCTTCTAAAGTGACTCAATAGCTTTGTGTGAGGAACTGACAGAAGTGATAATCTTCTCACCATTTTTGAATATACCAATATACAAGAGTAAGATCTTGAGCAATAACTTCCAAGTCATTGCTTTGTATACTGTAAGTTTATCATTTGAAGGCTGAAATAGTGCACAAGTCATATGGACTTTATGGCACTTTTCCCCCTTTTTGTTTGGCAGTATGTGATTATTTGCTTTATTACACACTGCATCCTTTCACTCTAGTGGAGCGGTTCAGCCTGTGGAAAAAGAAAATCAAAGAGAAGTAGCAAAGTATTAATCAGTTAAACATCTCAAGGATATTTCCTCTCATTACATGGGCATGTAAATCCCACCACAACACTAAAGTAAGAAATGTACATTCGAGAGAGAGAGAAAGAGAGAAGGAGAGAAGAACTTGGCATCCAAATCCCTTCAGTTGTAACCCTCCAATTTGGAAAAGCAGCTGACAAACTTGTTCCGAAGCTCCATCGCTCTCATTTACGTCTGAGAGTCACTGGGCCTAATTACGGATAATCTGCCCGCCCATCCACTAACGACATTAGTTTAAAGGCCCGTAGATTAAGACAGCATCAGCAATTTGAGAATAACCAAATCTAAAGCTCCTGCCTCCCCGTTAATGCCATTATAGTCCCACAATCCTTTGAAATGATTTCAAGGGCCAGGTCTGCGGGGTCTTTCGCTGTTTCGCCCAAAGCAAGTTATCAGTTTCCCCTTTGAAAGCCGGGTCATTCAGGTCTTGTTTGAAGGACAGATAAGGAAAGACACCGGGGAAAACCCCCCTGAAATGCCAGAATGTCAGGTTCACCATCAGATAAAGAAGCTGATTCTATCAAAGCCCTTTGAGGCAGTGTACGCTTTAGCCCCATTCACTGGAATGCAGCCTTTAGCCCTGGATCATACAGACCCAGGTATGTTGCCTTCAAGCAGCGCGCTTTGTGTTTTGAATTAAACACATCTCTGGTGCTAATGTGATTCTAATGTAAATCCCCTCTACTTTTTCCCTGGAAAACGGAGCGCTCTCCTTCCCTCCCTCTCTCTGATCTGTAAATGAGTTTGTTTATGCCCAAGCAGGCGCTTGAGGCCAGCGCTCTACCATCTTGCACTGGGGGGAAGTTATTGAGGTTGCGTGGTTATTGGGGGGAGCCATTAAATGCTGGAATACTCCGAGGCTTTTTGGTTTAAGATAGGGCGAAGGGCTTTATTGGAAATTACATTTTAGTTGCGTTCAATTACCTTTACGCTCATTTGTTCTACGGATGTGTTTTTTTTTTCCCTTTCGCTCGGCTTTATTCTCTAAGGGTGTTGTTTATGAGCCCGATACTATATTACGAATGGGGCGGCTTTCACTGCAAATTACCCCTCTCTGATAAAGAGAGCACTGCAGTGCTAATGGCTTTTTCCAGCAGTTTCCTAACACAGAGCACA
Source organism: Chanodichthys erythropterus (assembly GCF_024489055.1). NCBI lineage: Eukaryota > Metazoa > Chordata > Actinopteri > Cypriniformes > Xenocyprididae > Chanodichthys > Chanodichthys erythropterus. Next base: position 26,701,243 of record NC_090225.1, on the reverse strand, counting down.
CTTTGTTTGCAATAACAAATCACTTTATCATTAGACCTGAATGACTGCATGAGGTCGTCGTTCTTTTGACCTTTGACCTTTTTTACATAGCACTCAAGCCCGACCATTAGCGCGGGCTCACTGGCAGGCATGATTATATCTTATTGTGAGAGGCAGTAATTTGATTGGTGGAGAATCAAGGCTTCTCCTCACGGGTCATTTTAGCTCACTTCCTCTACAGTTCTCGGCTTGATTAAAAATTGATCCACGGCTGTAATGTGAATATATTATTGAGGCTATCTGTCACCACTGACAGATAATTGGGAGTACACAACTTCAATTTCACAAAACTGTTCCACCTTGGATTGCTTTGGTTTGTGCGGAGGCTCTTTCAGACGCTAATGTTGCTGCTGCTTGTCTTTAATGAATGTACTGTTATAGAGAGCTGAAGTTAGAGGGTAGAACAAAGGCATGTGTTATTGTCAGTCTGCAGTTGTCTTGATCGTTTTTCAGTGTGCTACAAGTATTTCAGTATGATAACAGGGAACATTCTCAGAACTTTGGCTAACGTTCTGTCAAGGTTCTTTCAAAGTTATTAACAAACGCTCTTCCAATAACGTTAATAGAATATTCTATCAAAGTTATCTGGTATTTAATAATGTTCTCAAAATGTTAAACAAAAAAACATTATTTATACATCGTCCATGGAAAATAACTCTTTAAATGTTACTTTTTTTTCAGAACGTTCAGAGAACATTAAAAATTAACATTCCCATAATGTTTGAAGAATGATAAAATGGAATGTTTGGTTACACTTTATTTTAAGGTGACGTAGTTACGTTGTACTTACTCAATTAAGTACTGAGTAATATTAATTAACAATTTGTACTTACTGTAGAGTTACAGTTAGATTTAGGGTTAGTTACTTATGATTATGCATTTACTGTTATTACTATAGTAAGTACATGCAGTAAGGTGTAACTACGCCACCTTAAATTTTTAAGAAGATTTAAAAAACTGGACATTTTGAACGTTCACAGAACATTCAGAAATACCGTTTTCATAACTTAATGGGAACGTTATCAGAACGTTATTAGAACATATTTTTGTAAGCTGGGTTAATGCAAAATGCCACTGGTGGACTTCAGGAAATGAAACAAATGAATTCAGATTTGGAATAATGGCTAAATGTCAGCTATACACAAACGGTTTTTCTTCACATTGTTTTGTTGGTTTAAGTGGACGTTCTTAAAAAAATGGTCAAAATGAATAAATTAAATATATTAGGTGCCTATTTCAGTATAATAATAATATTTTTGGATTCTGCGTTTAATGAAATAATGTTTTAATAAATTGTATTATTATTACTATTTGAAAGTACATTCTACTGTACAATAGTGATATATCTGTAATAATTTCTTCAATTTAAACACTTTAAAACATTTTTGGGTGGGTTGTAGTGAAAACCTTTGTGTTTCTGTGAATGTTAGACAATAGTTTTTATCAAATGAAATGGTGAAATGCTGGTGAAGTGTCAGCAGCTCAGGAGATGTCCTCATGTCCTTATAGTGAGAGACGGCAGATGCTGAAAACACCACGAGCGTCACCCGTGCTTCAGTATGTGTGTAGTCGACCAAACTCGTCGACCAGACGTGAATTTCAATAGCAATCATATTGTGGTTTAATATTCACAGACACTAGTCGTTATTAAAATTTAATTAATTGTACAGCCCTCCTTTTGATTTATTCATTCACATTGTGCTTTTCACATTGCAGATATCATACTGCCCTAATAATATTTGGGTTCCAAAAAAGGTGCTGAAAGTGGACCCCATCATAAAATTGACCAAAAAGAGAACTAAGAAACATTTTTTTTCATAATGTATTTTTCATAATGACTTTGTATATATAAATTGGGACAAAAGACAGCAGGTTCACATAAAAACACCACCTATAGGAGGTGTTTTTTGCCATTGTTGATCTTTGGGTAAAATATGATGCATCGCTACAACAGCAGGACTCTTATTCTGTCTTTTTTGAGGGAACTGACCACACTGTCATGCTCTTAATCACTGAAGATCCATTTTTAAGAGGGACATTAATTAGAACGCCTGCGTGGTTTCCACTCAGGGAGATAGGAGAGTCATGTTAACAATTGAATGTAATTTTATGGACAAGTAACTTGTTCCTGGCCATGTCCATCTCTCTCCATGCTGGGGAAACGCTGCTTTCCTCACAAAAGAGCATTTCCTCCTCAATAGAAATTACCGGTAGAGATTAATAACGGCATTAGGCAGTAATGATGCTACGCTGAATGAAATATTTATTAAAGATCCCTCTGCTAGCAATTAGCATGGCATGTAATCGTTCAGCACATGAAATCAAGATGATTGCAGCGGTCCCTCAACTGCTTTTCCCGCCAGCCCACGCCCACCGCCAACAACTGCCATCCTTCAGCCGCCCTCATGCCATGACAAAAGATCTGGGACCCGGGGCTGCTGAATATCCCATCTTAATTACTGTAATTCCACCATGGTAAGAAAGTGATCTGAGTGTAATTATGCCTGGATTGAATGCCGCCTCTTTGATTTGCTCTGGAGAAATGAAGCTCAACCTGCATAGCATCTGCACCGCACTGCTGGGGGAAAGAAAGACTTTCTTTACATTTTCAGGTGTATTCTGAACACTTTCATTTGGTCTGCAGGGATGCATTGTGATAGACAGTCTAGACCTTTTCCTGCTCACATACCTTCTTTTCTGTGGGACTTTCGTGATTGGGACTCCATTAGGGATGGGAGTTTTAACAAAGACTTTAGATACACCAAGATGGTGCACGTATATTAGTATGAATAGAAATCTTTTGTAACCTTATTAATGTATTTACTCTCACTTTTGATCAATTTCATGCATCCCTGCTGAATAAAGTATTAATTTCTTAAAGGGGTTGTTGATTATGATTTCACTTTTTTAACTTTAGTATGTGTGTAATGTTGCTGTTTGAGCATAAACAGCATCTGCAAAGTTACGACACTCAAAGTTCAGTGTAAAGGGAGACATTTTCTTTTACAAAAATCGCTGTTTAAGGACTACAACAGATGGCTGGTAGGGACTACAATGAGCTTCTTCCCGGGTTGGTGACATTACTAACCCTAAAATTTACAAAACCACACCACCAAGGACACGCAACAAATCAGCTAATCATTCTACGCTGGACTGCTTCACAAACGAGGGTCAATTAAACGCTGGATTTACACAAAAGATGAACATGACGGCACATTCTAGTCAATGAGTTGAATCAACTCCACAGCAACTACATAAATTTATCCACTAACTGTTCAGAAACGTCCAGTTTCATTCTGAAAGTTGTAACTTCTTCCTGAGTCTCTCCATCAGTGTCGACTCCGGTTTGAACAATGTAAGGCTGAACACCGTTACTGACAATCCTCATTTTGGCTGCGTGAGATTCTCCAGCTTTGTTGTTGTTGAGCTGTTAAAGCTCCGCCCTCTTCTGGAAAGGGGGCCGGGAGCAGCAGCTCATTTACATTTAAAGGGACACACACAAAAACGGCATGTTTTTGCTCACACAAATGGGCCAAATTTTACAAACTATAATAAATGATCTATGGGGTATTTTAAGCTGAAACTTCACAGACACTTTCAGGAGACACCAGAGACTTATATTACATTACATTATAAGTCCCCTTTAAATAAAAAAAAAAATACAAACCAACTTTTGAATGGAAATATGTATATATATTTAAAATTTAAAATTTCTTCAAGGACAAGAGACCAAAAATACTGACTGACCAAATTTTTGTACAATGTAAAGTTCTCTTTACTCAAAATTTAAGACTTATGAATTTAAATTTTATAGTAAAATTAAATCAAATTGAATTGAATAATCTGTACATCTTATTCATATTACTATGGATTAAGAATTATAAATGCGTATAAAAAAAAAAAAGAGCTAATAAAACTCTTAATGGAATGGACCATTTCAGTTTATGTGATTCGTATTCATAATTTTAGGGGAAAAAAAAGAAAATGTTTAAATTTATGAATACAAATCACATAATCTAAATGGCCCATTCCCTTGTTCCAAACATATATACAAAATGTTTTAAGTTATCTAGTTTTTTTTTTTTTTTTTTTTTTTACTCATTTAAAATTCTTAATCCATGATATGAATATGTAAGGATTATTCAATTCAATTTGATGAAATTTTACTATACAATTAAAATTTGTAATTCTTAAAAAGGCTTAATTAATTTTTGAGTGTATAATTAGACTGTATCTCCCCCTAAAACTACCGACTTGAGCAAGTGGTAATATCAGTCATAATAATTTAAAAGCATTTTAAATCATTTGAATGTATTTTAAATAATTAAGCATTATATAATGTATAATGTTCTTGACAAATCAGACAACCATTGCAGCAACTTTAAGCGATTTTAAAGCACATAACAGTTTCTAAAGGTATGATGGAATAATTCAATTTTGTAAAACATAACAGGATGTAATTTTATCCACAGACCTCATTCCAGTCGATTGAAAGTTTTAGTTAGAATACCAACTGAAGAGCCCAAGAATCATTAAAAGAACCATGGCTTGCAACTAACAAAGACAATGCATTCAAATAATCTGTTGTCTATTTATTGTGTATCATGCATGATCATTCTTTTTTGTCTGAATAAGAACTGATTGTTTATTTCCAAGTCTTAATAGAACCTTTACAGAAGGTGTCTGAGAGGCTCCAGATCTTGTTTAGTCTTTTATGTGTTTATAGAGGTGACAACATAACATATCTAGCCGCTGAGGTCGAAGCATGAGTGGAGCTGCTGGAGGGCGTGTAGGTCAGAAAATCAAATGGGTCAGTTTACCGCATAGATCATCACAGCTAGCTCATCAACTGAACCTGTGGAGCGTGCATAAGATTAATCAGCTCTGTAGCTGCTGTTTAGCCATGCTCATTCCACCCAATAAAGAGAAGGAGAGGGCAAGACAAGAGAGCAGAAAAGTGGAGGGCATCAGGAGATGACAAGTCAAGAGACAGCTAATGCAATAGTACTTCACTCAGAAACTAACCAATAGTATTGAGGAGACAGATCAATTTGCAATATTCTGTTCACCATCCATGCAACAAAGCCCAGACATGAAAGTAAAACATTAAGGGACGCTGTCTATGAAGTCTCCAATCAATAAACAACAGAGGCAGAAAAAAAGGCCCAAATTTCTCATTCTGTTGAGTACCCGGGGGCCTTTGTACAGCGACTGCTGGCTGATGACCAAGAGCTGGCCCTGTCATATTTCACTTTCACCTGTTTGGTGTCATTTATCAAGACGGGCTGATCAAGGTGGAGCTCTCCCTGTTTGCTGCACAAGACAAGGGGGGAAGATAAAGAAGAGAGGGTAATAAAATAGCTTGTTTTGCACCCTTAGGCATTATACGTCTGCCAGGAAACCCGACTTTGAGACTTGAAGTTGAAATTTTATCCTCAATATTTTGCATTGACATGAACGTTGTCAGTTCCACATAAGGCCAGGTTATATATCAAAAATCTATATTTCAGATCAAAAATCTATATCTCAGATCTATATTAATGTTTAAAGATTTGGCGTCGGTAAACATGTTTTTAAAATAAGTCTCTTTCAAATGCTCATCAAGGCAGCATTGATCAAAAATATAGGTGTTTTGCAGCTTCTTAATGATATGTAATATGCATCAAAGGTTATTTATTAATTGATTTATTTTCTTGCCTATTTATTTATTTGCTTACAGCAGTTGCCACCAGATCCCAGCAAGCAATTTTGATTTTAAAAGATGTCCAATAGCCGTCCAAACACAGCCCTGACGTCTTGGCTAAAATAAGGCAAAACTTGGGATGTGCTAATTTAATAGACTAGATAAATGAACTAAGATAGTCTAGATAAATAGACTACAGTGCTTCCCACAGGTTTGAAATATACTTGCGGTGGTAGCCGGGCAAAAAATCCTATTACCCACGGCACAAAAATGGTCTACTACATGTGACAAACAAATAATGTGTGATTTTTAACAGTATTTTTATTTATTGAAATTAATTTTAATTACTTAGCATATTACATTTAATTACATACTAATATTATGCATTATTATGCATTGTAAATTATGCAAAATTACAGCATTTAAATGGTTCTCTTTTTCCTATGTTCTCCTTGCTGTCATATAGTGTCTTTCTCAGTGAATGGGACACAGATTTTACTAGTAAAATTTATAAAATGAATAATATATGTGTCAAATAATGTTCTTAGTCTTTTCTTCCTGTGGGGGAGACTATAATAATTTACTATGAATTAAATGGAAATCAAATTAAATACAATTTATTGTGTAACCAAAATACCAATAATGCACAAAAGAAAAGAAAAAACTTAGCTTGTGGCTTTTAATTATAAACAAGCCCGAAATACACCAGGACTCTTATTTTGAAATGTCTGTACTATTGCAGACTGATCCTTCAGATTCTTACAATCATATAAAACATTTTATATAAAGGCCATGAAGTAGACATTGTAATAATTCATCATCTTGAGTTCATTAGCAATCATTTGGCATAAATCTGAGCTTTTCATTGATCGAGAATCACTTTGAAGCAGTCTGAAGCTCTGTTGCGTGAACTTGTAGAACACGCAACCGCGCCGTCTAGTGACTTTGCAAAATGCAGCGCCCGTGGGAATGTTAGCGGAACAGTTCTGACGCACACATAACGAGTTAATCGATCGCTGATAGTTTCATTATCTTGAGCGGATATAAAAGTATAAGAGGATAAAAATAATAAAAGAAAAAAGGTGTCTCCAAATATACTTGGGCGGCCGTTTTGAATCAATTTTTGGTAACTGATGGGTTCACAAAAAAAAAGTTCTGTCATGAAACTCTAGATGGCACACACTAATAGGTCCTTTATCTAAACCTGCTGATTGGTTCCTGCTGTATTAGTAGCCAGCTCACTGCTCAACCTTCAAATACTTGGTTAGTATTTGACTTAGCAGTGCAGTGCAATTTCAGAAACCCTCCATCTTCCCCAGTTCCACCTGCTACAGGTAATTCATGTACGTTATATTGTAGAGCAGCAGCATGTCTTAATTGTTCACAGCAATGTGTCATGTATGTATTGGCAGTATCAAGTCCCGTACTTAAGCCGCGGTCACTTTGAATGTGTGAAATTTCATCGGATGCTGCAACGGTCGTGATATGATGTCTTTTTTTTTTTCTAATAAACATGAATTCAGCATATTCAGCCAAGAGGTCATGCTGTGACGAATCAGTCTTCTACTGGTCACACGTCTTCACGTGATGTGAATTTGCTGGTCAGAGTTCACCAAACTTGAACTTTGGAAAGCAGCAAAATGCGAAACTTTTCGCACGAGCGCTCTGACTTAATGGGTATGAATGGAAGTCAATGGGAGCAGCAGCAGCATAGCAGACCTGTTCCGCCTAGACCGAATATATCAACATTGTCATATCCATTACCATGCCATACACTTAGAGAGTTGTCATGACAGAAATGAACTGATTTACAGAAATAAATCAACTGAAGTACCATTTTACTATATTAGAACAAAATGTTGCTCGTCCAATCAGATTTCTGGTATTTGTAAATGGTCACTTTCATCTGAACCATCAGCTGTGTTATTCTGCATTAAATTCTACAGTCATAATATTCCATAATAATTCACGTGAACTGTTTTCCCCGATTGTTTTTGGACTGCAGGACGAGGCAGTCCATCATTATTGGGATGGAGAAGTCCACATTAATTCAAATGGCACAGCGGAGTTGAAAGTGTTCTGATATGGCGGAGTCAAACAGAGAGCTAACCGAGTCGAGCAGCCTCGCTCAGCACCAGTGTTTAACTCTCCCTACTTATTATGGGAATTCAAGTCCTCTCCCTCACAGAGAAATGTAGCACTCTCTTCCCCCTGCCACCTCTTTCATGCTGGGTGCTATGAAATCCTATAGAAGTGCTTTTATCCCCTGAAGATACAGTACAAATCATCATTGGTTTTATCTCAGCTGGGGATGTCGATTTTCTAAATGAGCTTACTCTTTCCAGCTGCCCGTCAAGCCCATTTTCCCTAATGCTTACCCATCACCCCCTGCTTCTGCTCTGCCTAACGCCTCCCCTCTCTGCCCCATCGCTCCCCACCTTTTTTTTTAACAGTGGGGTTCGGGCCCTTTCTTTCCAGTCTTTGTTCACTCTGGGGAGAAGGAGCAAACAGCAGGATTGATCCTACATTGCGTCTTGGTATTGTTCCAGAGCCTCCCTGTCAATAGGCTGCGGCTGGGGAATGCATTGACTGAGTAAGCTGAAGGGGGTGAGAGTGAAATCGGGTGAGATTTTTTGCTTCAGTGTGTGTCGCTGTGGCTGGCTTTTTGTGTGCAGCGGAATGTCGCTAATCTGCCCGCCATCGATATGCAAATGAGTGGAGTGGCCCAGTGTAAGAGAATTCAGAGCCTGGGAAACGGCTCCACCAATCCCTGTGCACAACATCAACACTTAATAACGTGGACAAAAACAAGCGCAAAACTAGATTTTTATCATTTCTAAAAAAGTGAGAGCGGTGCCATCATGATACCAGGTGTTGCTATGTGGTTGCTAAGGTGTTCTGAATGAGGTTGCACAGGTGTCCTGAGTGGTTTAGGGTGTTCCTTTTTTCTGCCAGACAAATGTAATACTTAGAGTTAAGAATTTGTTACAAGGCCAGAAGGCTGAGTGTTACGTTAAATTATTATTTTTTTTAATGTGAGAATTAATTAATTCCCAAAGATAGATTCATAGATTTATAGTTTATTTATTTGTTTGTTTATTTGTTTCCAATAATAATACATACATTAAAAAAATTAATAAATAAAATAAAATATATATATATATATTTGAATGAAATGTGTTGTTTTGATAATAGTAATAACAATCACAAATTTAACAATTCTTCCACCTTGGCGTGGGACTATTTATGCACAAAAATGTAACACTTAGGGTAAGATTTATTTATTTATTTATTTTTTAAATGACACTGATATTATATAACACCAAAGATTATGGCATGAATGAATGAATGAAGTTTGTTAATTTGTTTCCAATAAAAATAAATACATTTAAAAATAATTAAATAAAACATGAAAATATAATACATTTTAATAAAATAAAACAAAATTAATAATAATAATAATAATTAATAAAAAATAAATAATTAATAATAATAATCACAAATTGAATTATTCTTCCACTTTGTTGAGGGACCATTTATGCACAAAAATGTAACACTTAGGGTCAGATATTTGTTACAGAGATTTTTTAAATGGCACTAATATTATATAACACCAAAGATTATGGAATGAATGAATGAATGAATGAAGTTTGTTCATTTGTTTACAATAAAAATAATTAAATAAAAATAAAAATACCATAATTTTTCATAAAATAAAACAAAATTATTATTAATAATAATAATCAGAAATTTAAAAATTCTTCCACTTTGGTGTGGGACCATTTATACACTTGCAAATGTAACACTTAGGGTAAGATCTTTGTTATAGAGATATGATATGATATAACACCAAATATTATGGAATTAATTATTTATTATTAAATGTATTTATTTATTTATTTATGTATCTATCGTCAAAATGAATGAATGAATGAAAACAGTTCTTTCACCTTGTAATATACAGTCAAACCAGAATTTATTCAGACACCTTGAACATTTCATTCATTAATACAGTTTATTCACTATAGAAAAATGGTAATAAAATATGACAAGATCTCAGAGTTAAACTGTGTCAGATATATATGTCAGATAACACCTAAGCAAAACATGGTCAGGTCAAAATGTCTGAATAATTTTTGGTCCCAAACTTTTAGCAATTTTACTGGTAGTCCACTGTATGAAGAATTTGTGGGTGTAATATGTCACAGTCTACTTTATTTTGTTATCCTCCCTTACAAAAATGAACTATAGTGTCCTGCACCCACTTGTAAAAAAAAAAAAAAAAAAAAAATCTAGTGTCTGAATCATTTTTGGTTTGACTGTATTTCAACCTGTGGGCCTGCAGTATCATCATTTTGATCTTTTTAGGATTGCAGCAAAAGCACACATAATCTCCTACAGCATATGTCAAAGCTACTTTTGTTTTAATAAAGAGATAAAAGCTCAGACAATCAGCAGCCATATCATTGATTAGTTGAACACTCCATATCTTGTTTGTGTTGTGACAACGGATCTTTGCACTTGAGGAATGAGCTAGTGAAGAGCCGATACTGGGCAGAAAGCACTGAGGCAGTGGCCCCGAAAATAGTGTACTGATTGATGTAACTAAGTGGGCAAAGGAACAAAAGCCTTGGCCTGGCGCCTGAGACACAGTATGGTGTACTCATTGTTAAATGAATGTCCTTTCACTTTTGTTTCAGAGTGGATTTTGTGTGTGTCTTTGAACTGATGCAGTCTGAGTGAATCCTTTCACGATGTCATGGGAGGTTCCTGTATCCGTAAATAACACCTACAGAATGGTGTTATTTATGTAGTTGAGGAGCATTTGCATTGAAATGGCTGCACATATTTTTTATGTCTTCATAATTCTGTCGTCTCACTTGTCCACTTGAGTCACATTCATTGGAGTGCCTTTGACGAATTGGAGCTCTTTGTTAATATATCTCAGCCTCTTGGATTCTAATGCATTGAGAAGAATGACTTTTTGGTTCTTCTGAACCATAGTTCAAACACCATTTTACAAGGGTTTTAATTCAGACACTGCAGTTAGGATAGCTGCTATTTTCTGTTACGCAGGTCTACTCGTTTCATTGAAACGAAAGCCCCATTCGGACAGGACTTGTTTTCTAAACAACGTTTGAGTTACAATTTTATCACCTGACAGCTGTGATTTCATGTACCGATTTGGACAGGTCTAACATCTCTGTGTTCATTACAGAGGTGGGAGTGTGTGTTTTCTAGACGTGGTTATTACAAAAAGTCATCTGCTGTGCTTGCGTGCATCACAAATGACAAATATGTTTTAGTGAATTATTTACTGATATAACTTTAATTTATAATAAAAAGCCTATTTAAATAAACTTGAGTTTGGAAGTGGCTGTTTATAATAAACCCACATAAGTGAGCTGAGAAATCCAGACAAGTATCCTACCTGACGCTGATATTAAAATGGGCAGTCTTCGCTGTATTCACGATTGGCCTCTATTTTTTAATTTTATAATTTAATTTTTTCTTTGGATATCATCCATATTGAAATGAAATGAAAGCATGCAATAGATTAGTGGGCAAACGGTAGTTTAGGTTTAGTGTAATACAATATCGGTAACCACAGACATTCGCATTTGGACTAGATTTCTCAGAGGACCGTTGAGTTTGCCGAAAAACAGTAGGTAGGCCTAATTTGGGCACAGAGTGATGGTAGCATCTTCTCTTTCAGTATAGAGCAGTACATCTGTGAATTCATGATGCCGTCAATGAAACGACACCAGCAGCACTCATGCATCCCCACATAAGGACGCTGCCACCAGCATGTTTCACTGTAGGCACCATGCATTTTTCTTTGTATTTCTCACTTTTGCAACACCATACAGTTTTGAAGTCATCAGTTCCAAAAACATTTATCTTGGTCTCATCACTCCAGAGTCCCAGTATTCTTCATCTTTGTCAGCATGGGCCCTGGCAAACTCTAGGCAGGCTTTTTTGTGCCTGGGCTTTAGGAGAGGCTTCTTTTGTGGACGGCACCCATGCATGCCATTTCTCTGCAGTGTACGCCGTATTGTGTCACGGGAAATAGTCACCCCAGTTTGGCTTTCTACTTCTTTAGATAACTGCAGTGAACTTGCATGCTGATTTTCTTCAGAAGACGCTCCTGTCGAGGTGTTAACTTCTGTGGACGACCTGGACATCTGTGTGAGATGGTTGCAGTTCCATCTTTTTTTAATTTTTGTACCACTTTTGCTACAGTATTCTGACTGATAAGTAAAACTTTGCTGATCTTCTTGTAGCCTTCACCTTTCTGGTGTAAAGAAATTATTTTCTTTCTCAGGTCTTGTGACATTTCTGTTCCATGTGGTGCCATTGCTGAAATGGGAAGGGGTTTTAACACCCTTTTATAGTCAACTGTCTGCTGGACACCTGTGTAATGAATAATTAGACTCACCTGTGGTTGATTTCTTGTTAAAGGAACACTCCACTTTTTTTGAAAACAGGCTCATTTTCCAACTCCCCTACAGTTAAACAGTTGAGTTGTACCGTTTTCGAATCCATTCAGCCAATCTCCGGGTCTGGCGGTACCACTTTTAGTATATGCTGCGTAATATCATTGCGCCTGCTGCAGCCATGGAACGACAGCAAAGTTCCTTGATTATTACGCTGGAATGAGAGTGTAGTTCCTAGCCATATCGACCTAGAAAATTGCAACTTTTCATTTTCCGTCGGTCTTAGTACACGATGTAACTAAAAAAGAGTCAAGTTTTAAATAGGAAAAATATCGAAACTCTTTGGTCATTTTTGAGCGAGATGCTAACAGTCTAGTCAGATTCAATTAACTATGCTAAGGTATGCTAAAAGTGGTACCGCCAGAACCAGAGATCGGCTGAATGGATTTGAAAACAGTAAAACTCAACTGTTTAATTCTAGGGGAGTTGGAAAATTAGCCTGTTTTCAAAAATAGTGGAGTGTTACTTTAAATAAGACATTTTGTAAAATTTAGATTTGCTCCAGAGACTTTCAGTGGGGTGTACTCATTTTTGCATCACCCTAATTTGAGTAAAATTGAAAATTTTGTTCTCCAAGTTATATTATTAACCTTACTTTCACATTATAAGTCAAACTGAAGTTATATTAAACTTAGTCTTGTAAACATTTTGGAAATTGTTTTTGTGTTCATTGAGATATTGTTTAAAATGTTACTTTTCAAAGGGGGTGTACTCATTTATGTTGAGCACTGTATATTTGTATCTATGTATTTTTATATCTTATATGCGTCATATATTTCAACCATTTTATTGCTGTCGCTTCCAAGACTATCACAAATTATTTCTTTGTAAATCATAAAAAAAAAAAAAAAAAAAAATGTTGTACAATTTGGCTAAGTTTAATTAAATTTCTTCTTTAATCTAAGATTAAAATTCTTCATTTTCAGATGTTAAATCATTTAACTTTTATTTTGATGGAAAACTCCAAGGACCCCTTTTCTTTTGCTGATAAGTGCTTCTCATTACAAGTAATGGAAGATGGTTGGTGCATGTTGCGTTCCCAAATACATGTCAAATATGAGTTTCTGTTGAGCATCATTTACTGCGAACCGATCCGCTGCTAACACCATCGGATCATGAGCTGCTCAAGTGCAAGAACACTGTATCGGGCTTCACTCTGAAACATGCTGCACATACATTTATTTAATTAAATTGCAGCCTTTGTAATTTCATTATGATATTAAGACATCACAAGTTTAGTTTAAATTAGATTAATCATGCAGCACTACACCTGGGCCAAAAGTAAGAGTCTGGCTAGTTTTTAATATTCTTGGAAACTTTCAGGGTAAGAAGTATGGCTGCACAATATATCAGCATTATCGAAACATTGCAAATGTACACATTGCATTATGTTACTAGAATATCGCAACGGCTTGCAATAACTAAATGATTTTAATAATTCAAAAAGTTTTGAAAAGTCAAAGTTTTAGGCCGATGCAGATAGCAGAGAATAGACTGGACACATGAATGTTAGACACTTGTGACATGCTTAATGTTAAAAAAGTGTTATTAATCTCAACAAGCCACAGAAAAGAACTCAATGTAGTACTCTCGTGCACAGAAAGCTGCGATCCCAAATTCTTTTCTCTTAAGCAGCTGAACACAAAATTGTCAAAATTAAAGTGAAAGTGACATGTGAAGGCCAAGTATAACCCATACTCGGAGTTTAACCCATCCAAGTTTGTGCGCACACATTAGGAGTACTGAGTAGTGAACACACACACTGCAAACCGTGGACGCACACACACCCGGAGCAGTGGGCTGCCATTTGCGCCTGGGAAGCGATTGGGGGGTTAGGTGCCTTGCTCAAGGGCACCTTAATCATTTCCTGCCAGTATTAGGAATCGAACCTGCAACCAGTCTGACTCTCTAACCATTAGGCCATGACTGCACCCTCTTGGCTGGTATTCATGTAAACACAGTGGGTTATGTCTTAAATTAGCATAAACAATTGAGAAAGAAACACACGTGTGTACCAGTATATTGGATTCGTTCAGCTCCTAAAGTGACTGCAGCCTAATTAACCTACTGCTGTCTGTGTCATTAATGTTAATCAAACAACAAAATACAAAGAGAAAGTCACTCACTGCTCTTAACTCAATAACTTTTGTGTCAATTGCTGAATGCGTGAGAGTTGGCACTGTTTTTTTTCAAAACATCTATCGCTTTTCATGAATTGAGTTGGCTTGTGTGTTTTATGTTTCACACTGTAGAATTTCAGTTAAGGGAACATAGTGAGCATTGATGCTTCCTGGTTTTCACGGTGCATTGTGGGACTTTTTATAGGGAGCAAATGTTTCAGTGCACTGGAAAGATGCTGCGATTGAGACAGCCCTTAAAATGGACGACTCCCTGATCAGTGCCCTGACTACTGAACTACAGTAGGGAGCTGACTGAAATGCACCCAAAGACTCTAAGACAGGGCTGGGTAACTCTGACCCTCGAGATCCACTTTCCTGCAGTTTAGATCCAACCCAAAATTACATGACTGCATCTTTTAATATTCCAGAAGACCTTCTTGATTATCTTGTTCAGGTGTGTTTGATGGGGTTAGAGCTTTGCAGGAAAGTGGATCTCGAGGGCCTGAGTTGTCAGTTGCCCTTAAATTGATGTCAGATAAGAGAGACATCAAATATGTTCAGTGTTAGGGGTACTCCAGAACCAGGGGTTGGAACCACTCTAGGCCTATAGAGAGTTGACAGAGTGTTTGGTGTAACACTTATTTCAGATCATAAGTGACTTTCCTATGTTTTTCCCAAACATGGCTTCAGTTGTGAATGAACACGCATACTGTAAAACCCTCTACCTGTGAATCAGTGCAGGTTAAGAGCCTGCCTTTTAAAAATGTACAAGTTTGAGAAGCTTCTCCACAAATTAAAAAGTAATTAATGTCTACCTTTAATGTACAGGCCTGGCCGGGATAGGGCCATTTCAGCTAATGCGCAGCCCAGGTAGCTGAAAAGTGGCTCAGAGCAGTGGAAACTTAAGATCAACTCTCGAATTGCATTAACGCAATTAGTCCCCGTTGGCCTAAATAATAAACCTAGAATTCTACCTCCATCTTGTTCAATATTTCATATTTAATTCAGGTGCTCAGAGTGCTGCTACACCGCTATGAAGCTTTGCTCTGAAATGCAGGTATTTTTTTTCTTCTTCACAGGAGCCTTTTAGAAGTCATTAAGTAAAAGCCACCCCAATCTCACGTCCCATTTGTGTGATTTAATAATGAGCTATACCTGCCTACTTGCAAATGTTTCTTTTGCATATCAAAGTGCAGTTCTTCTGTTCAGGTCCACTCAGCAGTGTTACTAGCAAAACTGCATGAACTAGATTGAAGTGTTTCCTATCTATCTTTCTTTTTGTTTTGTTTTTTTTGTAAGAAAACTAACACGAATAAAAGAAATGCAAGTAATTGGCAAAAGAAGATAAAACTGGATGCAACTTGCTTAGTAAGACCTAAACTTTACCTCATGAAAATTACAGTTAATGATCCTTAAAGAAAAATATGGCCTTTCAGAGAAAAAACAATTAACATGTATTCTCTAAAGAAGTGGCATGACATTAAAAAATCACACCTTCAGTAATCAGTGGCTTTTATTTATATACATTTTCTCACATGGTTGTCAGAAGGACTGTATCTCTGTAGTTTTTATAGTGTGAAGGTTATCACGTCATGTTTGTATGTATAACATATAAAATATAAATATGTTGTATTTTATATTTATTAATTACAGTTCCTATTAACCAAAGCAATAATTTTTCAATGATGTTTCAAAGTTTTCTTAAAGGATTAGTTCACTTCAGTATTAAAATTTCCTGATAATTTACTCACCCCCATGTCATCCAAGATGTTCATGTCTTTCTTCAGTTGAAAATAAATTAATGTCTTTGAGGAAAACATTCCAGGATTTTTCTCCATATAGTGGACTTGAGTGGGGTTCAACGGTTTCAGTGCAGCTTCAAAGGGCTCTACACGATCCCAGCCGAGGAATAAAGGTCTTGCACTGCTCTGTGATGTGCCACACATTATGTAATCACGTTGGAAAGGTCACGCGTGATGTAAGAGGAAGTATAGCGGTAGGGTGAAAAACTCATCTTATTTTCTCCTCCAGCTTCAAAATCATCCATCATCGTTGTTTTACCCTTTTTTTTTTTTTTTTTTTGTAAAGGGCGTCTTTGCACGTTCTCTTTGTAGACACTGGATCGGTACTTCCGCCTATGTCACGCATGACATTTCCAATGTAATTATAACGTACGATTAAAAAGTATATAAATTTTTGATTTTTTTTAGAAAATGGCCAATCTTTTTCCTAGATAAAACCCTTATTCCTCGGCTAGGCTCATGAAGAGCCCTTTGAAGCTGCACTGAAACGACTGACGGCAAAAAAAAGAGAGATCTAAACGAGCTGTAAAACGGTACGATCGCGGACGCTTCTTACGTCACGTTTGCTTTTGTTAACGATATCAGGTAGGTTTAGGTGTAGCGTCGGTGGGGCATTATTTTAAAATGAAACAGAGTGCAAATGTCAAATCAAGAACTGCAGCGATTCGTCTAAAAACCAACATCATAAAAACGTACCACATGCACCCTATTATCTGCTCCGGCAAAAAAAACAAAAACGTTTTTAGCGCCACTCAGTGGACATTTCAGAGCGAAACTGCAGCGATATGTACTCATTTGTACGTATTTTGCGACTCGCGAAAACGTGCCCACCTTCAACCCGTTGAACCCCACTGAAGTGCACTATATCGATAAATCCTGGAATGTTTTCCTCAAAAACCATAATTTCTTTTTGACTGAAGAAAGAAAGATCTAAACATCTTGGATGACATGGGGGTGAGTAAATTATCAGGAAATTTTAATTCTGAAGTGAACTAATCTTTTAATGTTTAAATTCATAACGCATCGGAGCGTTATGAATCTTTTGTGTTGAATCAGACGTTCAGAGTGCCAAAGTCACGTGATTTCAGCAGTTTGATGGTTTGACACACGATCTGCTGATTCGACACAAAAGATTCATAACGCTCTGAAGCTTACTGATTCAGTGTTTTGAAATCGGCCATCTTAAGTCGTTATTTTGTTTTTTTGGCGCACCAAAAATATTCTTGTTGCTTTATACTAATATAAATATTGAATCACTGTACTCACATGAACTGATTTAAATATGTTTTTAGTACATTAATGGATCTTGAGAGAGGAAATGTCATTGCTGGCTATGCAGGTCTCACTGAGTCATTGGATTTCATCAAAAATATCTTAATTTGTATTCCAAAGATGAACGAAGGTCTTACGAGTGTGGAACAGCATGAGGGTAAGTAATAAATGGCATTATTTTCATGTTTGGGTGAACTAACCCTTTAATATCTGCTGACACTTTATTTTGATGCTCCCAACAGACATTCTACTGACTATAATTAACTTGCAACTACATCAACTTATTCTACTAAACCTAACCATAACCGTCTACAGTCTACAAATAATTTACAAATACTCTAATGAGAGTTAGTTGACATGAAGTGGCAAAGTTACTTAATAGTCACTCAATTCTGAAGTGAACTAATCCTTTAATGTTTAAATTATAACTGAAAATAATTAAATAATCAGAAAACTGATTTGTGATTAAAAATGCTCCTTAAAAAAATTCTGAGAAATGCTGTTGAAAGTGGATTGGACCGAGCAGCACAATACACTTGTAGCCAATCAGCGTATCCTCTGATGATGAGAAAGGAGAGAGAGTGAGCAAGAGGGAGATTGGGAGAAAGACTGTAGAAAGAGAGATGGCTGAGAGACATAACAAAAGAGAAAAGATCAGAGGAATATCACTGGATAAAGAAGGGTTATGATCAGGCAAGAGCTTTAGGACCTGTGTTAATATTAGAAAAGTGTCAGGTATGGAAGGACGAGGACTCAAATGCAGGTTAGAAGGGCATTTATTAAGCAATAAAAACAAAAACACAACAAAAACAACCCCGTGGGGGAAGACTTGACTTGACTTGACTTGACAAAAGGAAACACCAGGAAAAATATGACAGAATAAACGACAACGAACCAGCACAGGACTGCAAACACAAGGAGAATAAATAGGAGAGCAAACAAGGCAGGTAATGAGGGAGGACAGGTGGGGCAAATCAACCAATAATGAGGTAACAAGGTGGGCGGGGTCAAGACAATAGACGTGAGAGCACATGGCACAAAGAAACACATGACAAGCCATGTGCTCACACCAAAACAAAACAAAGACACAAGCACATGGCCAATGAAGACAAATCACAAGCCATGTGCTTTCACAAGACGAGACATGAACACGTGACTATGAAAACTCATAAGCCACGTGTTCACACAAAACAAAACATGAGAGCACGCAGCCCGTGAAACACAGACTGCGTGCTACACAATACAAGACAAAAACAACATGAAAGCACGCGGCAGGTGGAAATAACCACGTGCTACACAACATGACAATACAAGAGACAAAACAGGAGACAAGAACACACGGCAAGTGAAAGAACACTCGACCGTGCGCTCACAACAAAGACAGGACTGGGAGCGCGAGTGTCCAAATCCCGACACGAAACCGAAACCAAACTAGACACGAGTGCCGGGATCCGAACGCCACGCTCCCAACATGAAACAAGGCACGCAGACAAGAGAGCGCACAGCCCCGAGAACACTCGAGACTGTACGCTCACACAAAAACATGACAAGAACGGGAGTGTCAGAGCTCTGTCACAAAACCAAGAAATAAGCAAGACTGAAGTGACAGAACCCTGACAAAAAGTTTTCCAGCACAGGAGAGACCGAAGAAGGAAGGCCTGAAAACAGATTTTTTCATTGGTTTAACATTGGTTTTGCTATGTTTCACAGAACCAATATTCAGTTCAATATTGAGTGTGAAATATTGTTTCACACCCCTTTAATTTTTCACATACAGCACCTTTAATAACAACAGCCATGCATATACCACAGTATAAACATATATTGTTTCTTCCAGTCTATGTATCACATTTCAGTTGTTGATTGGTTTATACCACCCAGCCCTAGTGCCACATTTTCTATAAGTACACGAGGACTGCATCGCATTCCCTATGTACGAGCGGTCTTTTATTCAGTGCGTATGGGTTCTGTACACTACTTGGAGTTTGTGCTTGGGTCACATTAAAATGGAAGGTGATAGCAGAGCAGCGGGCGGCCATATATCATAGTAATTAAAGGCTGGCCTAATGATGCAGGCTTCCTCCAGCATGATTCCTGTCTGATCACAGGGCTGCTTCATTAGGAGCACTCAGCCTAACGAGGTGTAGCTGTAATAAAGTAATTCTCTGCCTGCCGCGGTGATAAAGAGCTCCTCTGGCTGAGGGAGGGATGAAAATATAATTATAATTGGAAATGCTTGACTAAAGTTATTGCAGGGCTGCTGAAGGGTGCAATGTTTTTGTGTTTGGAACCATTCCTCTCTTCCCATATTCCTCTCTCTCTCTCTTCATTGCATTGCCAAAATCCCTCAAATGAATATGTCAGGGGGGATGAGAGGGGTGGGGGTAATTAAGCTGATTGTAAATGCAGTATTGCAACTGAAGAAGCAGCCCAGGCTACAGAACAGACTGTTTTTTTATGAGGCACTCATCTCATTCCACATGTTAGCGCTTTTGTGTCCTATTTGAAATGATGAAATCACAGGGCCCCACGGTTTTAAACTTATTTGGATTTCTTTTTTTATTACTGGTGCTTGCTAATGCGAGCATCACTGTTGCTAGTACTTAACGAGTCTTCACACTGACAGCGATTTGCAGCACAAAGTCTTTCATTTTCAATGAGAGGTGGCAGAGACTGTAATGCTGCAGTTTAATTTTAACATATGGGGCAGAGAGTGTCCACGATGAAGAAAAGAAACAAATCAAGTTTTAAGCATGTGTCTTGATCATTATTTTCAAAAATGTTTAATTATCATTATTTCATACAAATATCATATACAAATACATTTTTGGGGTGTTAACCTGAACTAATTTTCTGGTAACACCTTATTTTAAGGGTCCATAATCATGCAGTAGTTAGGCATTAACACAACAGTTAATGATTAGCTGAACATATAGTAAAGGAAAGGAATATTATCCATTATTTATGCAGTAGTTATACTGAACACATTCTGGTGAATAAACTTGAACATTACTCAGTGAGTGCCATACAAATCAAGAATTAGTGTGGATATACTTTTCAACTTGTGAACAGGGGGTCAAATTGTCTTTATTTATAATAACACAGTTTTAGCAATGTATTACTCAAAACTGTAAAAACTGTAAAACCAACACTAATTAAACATGATTCATATTGTTCAGTTGACTTAAAGGGTTAGTTCACCCCAAAGTGAAAATAATGTAATTAATTACTCACCCTCATGTCGTTCCACACCCTTAAGACCTTCGTTCATCTTCGGAACACAAATTAAGATATTTTAGTTGAAATCTGATGGCTCCGTGAGGCCTGCAATGGGAGCAATGACACTTCCTCTCTCAAGATCCATCAGTGTACTAAAACTATATTTAAATCAGTTCATGTGAGTACAGTGGTTCAATATTAATATTATAAAGTGACGAGAATATTTTTTTCAAAACACTGCTTCAGGAAGCTTCAGAGCATTATGAATCAGCGTATCGAATCATGATTCGGATCGCGTGTCAAACCGCCAAACTGCTGAAATCACGTGACTTTGGCGCTCCAACCCTCTGATTCGATACACTGATTTATTTATGCTCCGATGCTTCATGAAGCAGTGTTTTGAAATCGGCCATCACTGAATAAGCCGTTATTTATTTTTATTTATTTGTTTGGCGCACCAAAAATATTCTCGTCGCTTTATAATATTAATATTGAACCACTGTACTCACATGAACTGTTTTAAATATGTTTTTAGAACATTAATGGACCTTGAGTGAGGAAATGTCATTGCTGGCTATGCAGGCCTCACTGACCAATCAGATTTCAACAAAAAAAACTTTATTTTGATGCTCCCAACAGACATTCTACTGACTATAATTAACTTGCAACTACATCAACTTATTCTACTAAACCTAACCATAACCGTCTACAGTCTACAAATAATTTACAAATAATCTAATGAGAGTTAGTTGACATGAAGTGGCAAAGTTACTTACATTTAGCAGAATGTCTAAATAATAATAATAATAATAATAATAATAAAAAAATAACCCTAAAAGGCATTTACTGTACATTCAGTTAACCATTAATTGTAGGCTTATTTCTGCTTATTTATCATTCAAATTTCTGGTAAGCTGAAAATAATGCTAACATGTCCTTAATATATATTCATTCAATTAATTATTAAATACTTGTTAAAGCTTACCACATAAATAATGGCTAACATGCGTTTACTATATGTTCAGTTAATCATCAATGTAACATACATTAATGATTAACTGAACATATAGTAAAGGCATGCTTAACTACTGCATAATTATGGATATAAATATAAAGTGTTATATAATATAATATAATATAATATAATATAATATAATATAATATAATATAATATAATATAATATAATATAATATAATATAATATAATATAATATAATATAATATAATATAATATAATATAATATAATATAATATAATATAATATAAAGTGTTACTGTTTTAGTTTTAATGAGGCTTTTTTCCTCTGTATGGTATTGAGATACCAGATGTATCACCCTGACATTGTTTACTTTATTTCCCAAAACATGTCAAAATGAATAGAAATTCATAAAATAAAAATATTGTGATCATATAAATCATGTATGAATTGCATTTTTGTTGTTGTTTTTAATTATTAGAGCATCATGTAATTTGCCATGTTTCCGTCCACCGATTTTTATGCACTTTTTGTGATATTGCATAAAAGAAACGCTGGCTGGAAACACCAAGATATGCATAAATTCCAAAAATGTGCATAAAAAACTGTATGCGCTCAACTGAGTTGAATATTGTTTTGTTTTTTTTATCTCATAAGCAGACATGCACCTCAACAGTGGATGTGATTGGATAACTGGACTAACCAGCGGACCAATCGCATCACAAATGTTGGTTTGATCGTTCTATCAAGTCTGTCATCAGAATGATTTGGTTTAATTCCTCCCAGAAGCGTCTCACACGATTGCATTCACAAACACCAGCATCCGAACTCAAGATAACATGACAGCGTTGATCGTGTTTCGTCTGCACACTCTGAGATGCGAGTCATTTATGATGCAGGATAAAAGATCCACAGTGGTTTCACCGATTGTAGCAACTTCCATTTTTATTACAGATATTTTGCACCAGGAAGTGACGATTTTGTCCTCTTGAACACATGGGATACAAACGGTGCTTTATTCGCAAATGTTTTATGTGAAATTTCAATTTTGCGATAAAGTTAAATTTGCAACTTTGGATGGAAATATAGCTACTGACCCTTAGACTAGTAAGAAACCACCTAGTTACTACCTGGAACTACATAGCAACCAAATAGCAATGTCCTTGCAACCATCCACAGAAATTTATCATCACAAAATAAACTTTTTTAGTTAATTTTTGTTCTTTCTACATAGTTGCATTTTATGGAAGTACTTCTAAAAGTCTGACCTCCAGCAAGCATATTATTCTAGAAAGAAATGATTTTTCGCTGTATGGCTGTAGTAACAGCACATATATAAGTGAGGATGGACAGTTGATGGCCTCTGAAAGGTCAGCCTGCAGAATGAGCGCTTTCCCTAATTTGAATGTGCACTTCTGTAGTGTAAGCTAGTAAAATGGCTTTTTTTTTCTTCTTTTTTTTCCACTGGTTCACTGAAAATGTTAGCTGTGATTAGTTACACAATTCAACATTAACCTGTAAATTAAAATTCCTTGGTGCAATTTGATGGGTGATTTAATTTGGTCCACGCTCTCTCTCTCTCCCGCTCTCCCTTTTTCTCGCACTCCACTCGCCGCAGGCTAATCCCATTATGAATTCTTTATATAGCTTTTTCCCTTAATGATCAGCGGCCTGTGCTCCACTACTGATTACTATTGTACACTTAGCACTACATAAAGCAGGGGATTAATATGCCCCAGAAGGATTGTTGCTATGGATCCCCCAGTCGCCTTCCAAGAGATGTTTCTGCTGCTTCAATTGTCCATAAATTACGATCCCCAGTGAATTAGCCTCCAGACTGTGTGGAGAGGTACAAGCCAAGGAGAGCACTCTCACTCCGGTCTCAGACGAAAGTGATCTCCTCAATTATTCATGACCTGGCTCTTTTTTTTTTCTTTTTTTTTTTGATAATGTAAGATGCTGTATTATATTTTCCCTCCTCTCTCCATCTCAGCCTGGCGGGAGGTAAGAATGAGCTGACCGGATGAGGCAGAGAAAGGTGTTAGAGAGAAGAGAGAGGTTTGGCGTTCAGTAAGTGTGTCATTTTGCTCCTGTGAATGGGACTGTCAGGCCGCAAATGTCTTTCCTCTTTGTTTTATGGGGTTGGTTTTAACGTTATGTGGTAGAGGGGTAAAATGAATCGAGCTGGTAACAAGAATAATCCGTTTGTTATGTTAATTTTTTAAGGCCCGTTCACACCAAGAACGATAACTATAACGATAACTGTATTAGCCTCCACACCAACGCACAATAACATTCTGTTTATTATAAACATGCGCTTCGGCTTTGTTGTTTGCTGCTTTAAATGCTCAAGTTTTTTTAAGCAGGACCCATTCTGATTGTCAATGTTGTTTTATTGTCATCAGCAGGAAAAGTCATTCTGAAAGTAATGCCAACGATACTGTGTCTCTGTGCCGTTATTGTTATAGTGGTGGGGTGAACTCTTCTATTCTCTTAAGCTATTCTTATAACTATAAAGATAGAAACTATCTAACTATAATAGCGGACAATATCTTTCTGTTTATTCTAAACATGCGCTGAAGTTTTGTCGTCTGTCGCTTTAAATGCTTGAGCTCTTTAAAGCAGCATGGATTCTGTCAATGTTTTTATCATTCATCCGCTGGGGGAAAAAAAAATCGTTCTGAAAGTGATTCCAACGATTTCGTTCCTCTATGATGTTATTGTTATACTTGTGGTGTGGACTCTGCTATTCTTTTATATTTAGAACGATTTTGAGAACTATATCTTTATCATTATCATTATAGTAACCGTCCTTAGTGTGAATGGGCCTTTATCCAAAATCCATCATATAGTGTCTATATCCCTGGTCTACTTTTATTATTCACTTCAGAATTAAAGTTTCCTGATAGTTTACTCAAACCCATGTCATCCAAGATGTCTTTCTTTCTTCAGTTGAAAACAAATTAAAGTTTTTGAGGAAAACATTCCAGGATTTGGTTACACTTAATTTTACAGTGCCGTAGTTACATTGTAATTACTCAAATAAGTACTGAGTACTATTAATTAATTACATGTACTTACTATAGAGTTACAGTTCGGGTTAGGGTTTGGTTTAGGGTTAGTTACTTGTAATTATCCATAATTTACTGTAATTACTATAGTAAGTACATGTAGTAACATGTAACTACGGCACTGTAAAATAAAGTGTTACCCAGGATTTTTCTCCATATAGTGGACTTCAACAGCTACCAAATTCAGGTCCAAATGTCAGTTTCAGTGCAGCTTCAAAGGGCTCTACATGATCCCAAATGAAGAATAAGGGTCTTATCTAAAGAAACGATCGTCATTTTATACCTGTATATACTTTTTAAACACAAATGCTCATCTTTCACTGCCCTGCAATGCACCGCGTATTACACAATCGCGTTGGAAAGGTCTTGCGTGATGTAGGTGGAAGTACCAAGTTTTTCGCCCCACTGCGGTAGGGGAGAGCGGGGTAAGTTGTCACATGGGTAAGTTGTCACACTCTTCATAACTCCAAAACTAGAGGCTCTATCTCAAAAATCAAATAGCCACTTTGTGTGACTTCTTCTATAGTCAACTTCCTGTTCACATGTGGTCAAGATCACTCTAATCTGAGGTTAGCACAATTTTCTTATTTTTTGGCTTAAAAAGTAAAAAAATTGCACTTTATGCAATACACCTTTTTTTTTAAATATGAATGTTAAAAATTATTATTTTGCACAGCATAGAGGAGACAATAACGTGTCTTTTGATACTTTATATGTTGAGCTATCCTTGAGATTTAGCCAACTTTAGCACAGATGTCAGTTTGGGGCAAGTCATCACATGTGACAACTTGCCCCAGTACAAATAAACACATAGTTCACGCTCAAAAAGAGGTTCAACATGTTAAGTCAGTTATGTTCAGAGATTAGACATGTTAAGTTAAGTGAGTTATTTGCAGTATTCCATTCAGTTATCATGGATCTATGTGTTTAATTGTGTTTTGATTGAAATGTGTATTGTTTGGATTGAAATAATTGTTTTTCCAAATTCAATTAAGTAGTTGTGTTCTTATTTTTAGATAATCTAGTGTGACAATTTACCCACCGATGGGGCAAATTGTCACAAGTGCACATTCTCTATTCAACAGTCTACAACTCCGTAATGAGATAAGATTTGAAAATGTAATGAATACAACATATGTGCCCAAGACTACTATATTTATACCATTGTGATGTATTGTGCTCAGTAAATGTTATAAAAGTGTGACAACTTACCCCGCTCTCCCCTATTTCTGCCTAGGTCACGTGTGACCTTTTCAACGTGATTGTCTTTGATTTACATTTTTATTTATTTATTTTCAGAAAATGACTGATCGGTTGGCTAGATAAGACCCTTATTCCTTGTCTGGGATCATGTAGAGTCCTTTGAAGCTGCACTGAAACTGACATTTGGACCTTCAACCCATTGGTAACTGTGGAAGTCCATTATATGGAGAAAAATCCTGGAATGTGTTCCTCAAAAACCTTCATTTTCTCCATAGGAAAATAATGATGTACACTGAACAAGAAAGCAAGCAAGAAAGAAACGAAGAAATAAACTCTTTCCAGTCATTTAGATCTGTAGTGTGAGAACAGAACCGAGTCAGTCTGAATATTGTTTAATTATATCAGGAAGGCAACCTGATTTGCCTACATAACTGTATTTCCAATGTCCAGTTCACTGCAAAGTTATGTAGGACAGAATTGCTTTTCATATTACCTGATATTATTGCCCCTTGTTCTGTAAAATATCGTGTGTGTCTCGAAACAGTTTGGTGTACTATATAGTGTTGCTCTCATTCTCTTCTTATACAGCACTGTCTTTTTGCTATACGGCTGGTTCTCTCCAAGTGGAAGAATCGGGCAAGCTACATTAAGTCTTGAGTCCAGGCCAAAGGAACAGCTGTGGGCTTACCGTCTGGCTGCTCCCTCTGTCACAGATCCATCCTGCACATCATGTGACCCAACAAGACGGAGGATAGGCACGGTGTTCACCCTCAGGGGCTGCGCTATATGATCACTTATTCATTCCAGCCTCAAATCCATTCATATCAGGTGCATCAGACATTAGACTTGGAAAGTGTTTGCGATTGAAACCTTGTCAAGATGATTAATATGGTCTTTTGTTAAACAAATTTAACAGTAAATTCATTTAGGACATATTTAGAATGTTTTATTTAATTAACATAGATGTTAAGAACATGTCCAGGTCACATTACCCCTCAATTAAAAGAAAGAAATAAGATATATTGTGATGTTAAAATCAAATTCTTGTTACCTTAATGCCAATAAATAAATAAATAAATAAAAATACATTTAATGGAACACAGTATATATTTACATTGTTCCGTGTCAGCTTGTTTCCGCCACAGAATAAAACAATTTAGGTAATTGTGACTTTTTTTTTCTCACAATTGCGAGTTTTTATCTCGCAATTCTGACGTTTTTTTCTTGCATTTGCTAGTTTATATCATGCAAATTTTTTATATCATGCAAATTCTTTTCTCAGAATTGTGAGATAAACTGTGAGATAAAGTTATAAAGTCAAAATTATGACAAACAATTCTGAGAAATAAAGTCAGATCTGCTTTATATCATGCAGTTCTGAGAAAAAAAGTCAGAATTGTGAAATAAAAAAGTTGAAATTATGTATTTTTTATTCAGTGATTGAAACAAGCTTCCATAATTTCCAGTTACTTTTAGCTGTACAAAACAAAGCTCATTATGTACACACACACACACAAACACACACACACACACACACACACACACACACACACACACACACATATATATATATATATATATATATATATATATATATATATATATATATATATATATATATATATATATATATATATATATATATATATATATATATATATATTTTTTTTATATATATATTAGATGATTATTAAGATTACTGTAGCACAGCAAAAATTGTATTGCAATAATAATTTGTGTTGCAATAATTTTATTTTTTTAGACAACAAATGGAACGTTTTTCTTAATGTTTTGCTAACACAAACACAACAACAGTCATATGCATTTAAAGAGAAAAAGGGCTTCTTAGCACAAAACATTTCCGCCAATATTTCTTTTTTCTTAGGTATCATCACATTTCCCATCACACATATCCCCAATGTTTATATTTTTCAAAGTATATATTGTTTAAATAGTTTATGCCTTTAAATCTTTAACTTTGATTAGTTGCATTATTGTAATACAGTACAAATTGCTGTATTGCAGTAATGATAATTGCAGTGGATATATACTTTTTTCTTTCTGCTGGGAAATGTGACGATGTAGACAAGTTCGCGACAGTTTTGGTGAGATTCACCCGCTCGATCTAAAGTTGATCCGGTCCCAGCATTAGCCCTCGGATCCCCCTGCACATGTGGCGGAGGCTTCCTTGCCTCATTGCCTCCCCAGCATGGGTGACACAGTCTGCTGGCTCAGACTGACACCCTGATGTGTGGCTTCTGCTGCCCGAGCCAAGCTATGACTGCCAGGCCTGGAAGGAGACCAGGCTCAACCAACAGCTGGAGCTGAGCTGCAGGCCTGTCCAGGCTTCAGGCGATGAATCACTCACAATTAATATTTAACTCCTGCCTGCTCCACCGGAGGCCTCCAGGTAAGGCATCTCCGTCCAGCTCTGTAAATATATGATGTGCTGCTCTTAAAGGATTCTGATTGCACTGCAGGAAGATAGCTGGGAAATATGAGAGCGCTCTCTTGAGTTTTCCCTTTTTTGGATCTGTGGACTGTGGAAGTGAGCCGCACCCCTCCCGCTTCTCCTCTGATTTCATAGATCTTTGCGGTGCACCTGCAGGCATGTGCTCAGATCTCAGACTGGCTGCCGGATCAAAGCCGTAATGCTGGACTTTTGAAATAGACGCCTGGATCACAGAAGCATTTTTGAGCCACCCAGCTCTACATTTATATTCAATGCTAAAACAACATCTACTCCCTACAGGCTCCTGGTGGAGCAGCGAGCCAGCTGGGTAATGGAGTTTTCAGATGGGTCATTCCTTATGACTCTCAGGCTGTTAAATGTCTGCGTTCCAGTGATTAGTACTCCAGCCTCCATCTCTCCTATGACGCACACACACGCACATGACGGTTGTGATCTACGTTCCCCGCTGGTTCTCTCTCATTTGCATTCGTGTATGTTGATCTGGAGCTGTTGGAAAGTACATAAAATCCTACTTTATGGCTGGTTGTAAAAGTCTGGAAAAAAGCACTGGATTTTAAAGGTGACTTGTGTAATTTTTCGACGTTTAAATACTTTACCGGTTAATGTGAAGAGACGATTATGCCATTCATATGTTGACTTCCCTGCGTAAGGTTTTGGATTAATTTATATGAAAGTGGAAATAAATGTGGCAAGCCCAAAATGGCTAAACACTAAGATTTTAATTGCCTTAACCACAAATTATTGGTCAGGATATTAGCAAAATTGAAAAAGCCATTACTCTCTCAGGAAAAAAACATCAAAGACAGAATGAAGTTTTTGGCAGAACATGGGAAGTTGTGTGTGGATTAATGAATCAATGAAACATGAGTTGCATGGTAATACTCCAGAGTGGTGTCTTTGAAAATGCGCTTTAAAATATCATAATAAATTAATCTCTACCACAGTAAAGCATGGAAGAAGAGTGTCATTGTGAGGGGAGTCTTTTTACCTGCTGGTATCGGTGAGCTACTTCACTGTGAAAAGTAATTTATTGCTTTGGAGTACAGGAGAATATTGCAGAATGGCTTGCTTCCCACAAATGCAAAGTTGTCATCTAAAGAGGAATGATCAGATTTTATTTTTCAACAAGACGATGCTCCTGCCCAAATTGCAAAGACAACTAAGAAGTGGCTTGAGAACAAGTCCATCAGGGTCATGTTCAGATTTGAGCATGATACTGAATATTTGGTCTCACATTAAACTCAAATGAACTGGGAGTCATTTTTGAACTACTCATGAACTGTTTGAAGCCATTAACATTGAGTTGAACAACACTGACTCTTCTTCCTGTCTATTCCGTGCTAAGTTACTTTATCTACAGTATTTGTGCAATTCTTGTTAATTTCCTGACCAGCGATTTGTGATTAAAATGGTTAGGACCATTAAAAGACCACTAAATATTTTACTGTTTTATAGCTTTGCCCCTTTTTTTTTTTGCCCAGGAGTGTATTGTCATCATTTATCATGTTTTTCACCATTTTTACAGGCAGTTCATTTTAAATGTTCCTTAAATGCCACGTTGCACCAATCCGGTTGTCCAACATAGGGCTGTCTTTGAGCATCTGTCTGTCTGGTTTTTGCTATATGTTCAAGACCGTTTGCACTAGTTGGACCCCTGTCGGCAAGATTGGTGTGAAAATTGTAAGCAAGTACTTTTGTGGTTTGTATGCTCAACTTTTTGGCCCATGATGCAGGCTACACTACTGTAAGTTTTCGTCACTCCTAGTTTTTTGATGTTGGTTTGGTGTGTCTAGGCCTTTAGTGCTACAGATGATTTCCCCCCCCCCCCTTTTTTAAAAGTACAAATAGATCTTGTATACCATTTGCATTATAATTACAAAAGTATTAACAAAATGCTATTTAAATTAAGTTTTAGGTGGAGTATAACATGTCAGAGCCCTGAATGTGTCAATTAGATGTTAGAAAAAAAAAAAGTATTTTGCATCATCTACCCAAAAACTTAGTTCCCTGAAAAGCATTTGAAAACCTTATATATATATATATATATATATATATATATATATATATATATATATATATATATATATATATATATATATATATATATATATATATATATATATATATATATATATATATATATATATATATATATATATATATATATATATATATATATATATATATATATATATATATATATATATATATATATATATATATATATATATATAAAATATAATATAATATACAGTCAAATCAAAAATTGTTCAGACATTTTTTTATATTTTTGATCTATTTTTACTAGAGGGTGCAGGACACTATAGTTCATTTATGTAAGTGGGATAGCAAAATAAAGTAAACTATGACATATTATACTCAAAAATTCTTCATAAAGTGGACTACCAGTAAAATTGATAAAAATTTGGAAAAAAAAAATATTCAGACACTTTGACCTGACCATGTTTTGCTTAGGTGTTATCTGACATAATTATTATTATTTTATTTTTTTTCTGACACAGTTTCACTCTGAGATCTTATATTTTAATACCATTTTTTAAACTATACTGAATAAACGGTATTAATGAATGAAATGCTGGCACATTTTGGAACTAGAACAAGGCTGAATGGCCAATCTACAAATGGGCCAATCAGATGAGAAAATGGCCAGATATTATGTGATATATCAGTCTGTTGCACTGTGGCACTTTGGTTTGATTTGTGGAGATGGAGCCTCATATCAATGCCTTAATGAATGGATGAATCCGGTATGAATTTTCTTTGGCAAACCCTGACCAAAGGTCAAGCACCTCTATGTCAACAAGGGCGTCTCACTGTTATGTAGGGCACAGTTTGATTATTATGTGAAATGGTGGTGTCCCCTTGTCTTTTCTTCTCGTATTTTGGCCTGACGTGGTTCACTGGGGCTGAATATATAACTGGCCAATAGCCTTCAAGCTTCATGTGAATCGCCATGGGGACATGCTTTTTGTGATGATTTCCTGTCTGAAAGATTGAGGGACGCCTCAGGGAACTTCCCCTGAGCCTCTCTTTCTCCACAAAAGGAGGAGCGCGATGTGACTGCCTTTGTCCTTCACATAAATGGGGCGAACCGCAGAGGCCAGATTTCCCCTCTGAGCTTTTAGAATACTCATTGTTTTACAAACAAGTCTTTGCAAATATTAATATTCATATTTTTATAGGCCAAAGAAGTCTCATGGAATCAATTATGCAAGGGGAGCCTTTCTTTCCCATGTATAATATGAACAAGCGACATTCTCCTTATGAAAGGTTGCTGTGTCACACCCCTGAAGAATCTGCAGATGTAGAAAACGATAATTACATCTCTGTCTCGTGTAATTTTGTGATTACGTGGCCCCTATTATCCGGATGTACAATAGCATTGTGTGGGGTGAATCTCTGAGGATTCTGGGAGAAAAAGCACTTTTCATCAGGTCAATATTATACATTTTAGATGAACCGTATTCTGTATTTAAACCACCCCATCGTAGAAGTGCCTGATAAAATCTCTCCATTTCTCTGCTGCTGGTGTATATCGCCAGAGCGGTCGTTAATGGCCTAATAAAAACCGAGCATCTTCCCCTGCAAATGTAATGTATGAGGCTTTAAAAAAGCATTATTGCTCCTTCAAATCCGAGCTGCTCGCTTGAATATGATGGACCGTGGGAGTCCACCTACACTGCTGAAACCAGTGCCGCTCTTTCTAATAAGAGCTTGCTTTCTTCACCACGTGCTGAAAAGCATGGTGTGCTTAAACGGTAAGAAGAGCAGATCGGTTACATGTGAAGACAGCCCACGTCCTACTTGTGATATCAAAAACAACCACGGCAGCAAGTTTTCATTTCATTATACGCTAAAATAACACAGTATAGATGTCCAGGAACGTTTAAATGGAGACCTTGGATTTGATCACCTCTGAGCCACATTTATTCCTCTATCGTAGGCTCACATTCTAGGGATACAACCAGCATTTTATTTTCTTTTGATGGATTTCTGCAGCCCTCCTTCACAGTACTTAGAAGGTCTATAATACCTGGAGAAATAAAACCGTAGCATTCCCACTCATCTCAATGGCAGTTGCTCAGCTGGCACATGGCACACAAGTCATTCACAGGAGACTATCATGTCAAAATGCAGATTTTGCAGTGGGTTCAGTGGTGTAATTATGGTGACTACCAGCAGGGGCTAACTGCGCCATGCCAACCAGTAAAAGCTTGACCACATAGATAATCGCATATCATAAACCTTACTTCCAGTTAGGCTTTCACTATAGTGCACTTTGGCCTTCTGTGCAAGATGGGCCTGTTGGGCCAAATAATATAAAATTGATTGGTGAGGAGAAGAAAACCCATAGCGTCTGTTTGAGCTGATGCAATGTTCAATTAGCAGTTTATCTTGTTCGCTTATGGACAGTGAATCTAAACAAAGGATGGACTCAATGAGGTGATACAAGGCCATTGACGTGCTTACCAAATGTAATCACACCCTTGGGCTGTTAGAAATTCTGGGCCAAGATGCAAACAGATCCATGAATGTGGTAGGTATTTGTGCATCATTTCTGGATATTATGTACTTTGGCCTCGGAACTAGATTTTGCAATGATGATTTTTAGATAAATGTTTATGTCCTGTAGAGCAGGCCAAGAAAGGAGAAAATTCTATGGTTCTGTTCCAAAACATGAACTGCCTTTCTGTCTACTACTTGGGATACCCTATGTTCTTGTGGATGCACATTGTGTCTGGAAGATCATAAGTTCAATTCAATTCAAATCACATTTATTTGTATAGCACTTTTCACGATAAATATCATTTCAAAGCAGCTTTACAGAGAATGCATGTCAACATTACAATTTAAAGAATGCAGTTAGCAAATAATGTAATAATTTAGGCAATTAATTTACAGTCGGGTGTCCCGAGGTAAAACAGAAAAGCAAATGGAGAATAATTAGCGTAGCTGCTGTTCATAACATTAAGCAAAGATAGTCATGTGCAATTGATCTGGTATGAGATGCATTATGAGAATGCTTGGCTAAAGAGATGCATCTTTAATCTAAATTTAAACTGGGTGAGTGAATCTGAGCCCCGAACATTATCAGGAAGGCTATTCCAGAGTTTTGGAGCCAAATATGAAAAAGCTCTACCTCCTTTAGTGGACTTAGATATCCTAGGTACAACCAAAAGTCCAGAGTTTTGTGATCTTAAAGAGCGTGAAGGATTGTAGGGCGATAGAAGATCAGTTAAGTACACAGGAGCTAAACCATTTTGGGCCTTATAGGTCATTAGCAATACTTTATAATTGATACAGAACTTAATGGGTAACCAGTGTAGAGATGATAAAATCGGTGTTATATGATCATATTTTCTTGATCTCGTAAGAAC
Source organism: Chanodichthys erythropterus (assembly GCF_024489055.1). Lineage (NCBI taxonomy): Eukaryota > Metazoa > Chordata > Actinopteri > Cypriniformes > Xenocyprididae > Chanodichthys > Chanodichthys erythropterus. Next base: position 26,667,489 of record NC_090225.1, on the reverse strand, counting down.
TCTAGCGGCGGCATTTTGGACTAACTGTAGCTTGTTTATTGAGGATGCAGGACAACCAGCTAATAAAGCATTACAGTAATCCAGTCTCGAGGTCATGAATGCATGAACTAACTTTTCTGCATCAGAAATAGATAACATATTCCATATCTTAGCAATGTTTCTGAGGTGGAAGAAGGCTGTTTTTGTAATATATGAAATATTATTTACAAAGGACAAGTTGCTGTCTAATATAATACCCAGGTCTTTAACTGTAGAGGATGGAGTAACAATACATCCTTCTAAATGCAAATTGTATTCTAAGATTCTGTGTACAGGTTTTTGGTCCAGTAAGTAAGTAATACCTCAGTCATATCTGAATTTAATAGAAGAAAATGTCTGGTCATCCAATATTTTATATCTTTAACACACTCTGTCAGCTTGGATAGTTTAGAGATTTCATCTGGTTGTGTTGAAATATATAACTGAGTATCATCGGCATAGCAGTGGAAACTGGCAGCATGTATATTGAAAATAGCAGAGGGCCTAACACAGATCCTTGCAGCACTCCATAGTTTACTATCATTATCTTAGATTTTTCCCAGTTTATATAAACAAAATTTTGACGGTCTGATAGGTATGACCTAAACCACCGTTATGGTTGATTTCAAAATAGTTTGACATTAGCATGCTGCTATGCTAACACTTTAACATTCTAATAAGGATAAAAATCTATAGCACACACAAATATTATGAAATATCTTTTTGTAATGTAACTTTTATTATATTGATATGTCTCAGTATTGAATTAAATATATTAATAATCATAATTTCTCTCATTTTGTCCACCAAATCTCAGACAGTAAACTGATGCTTTGTTCTATTTATGACATACTGACAAGGACAAATGCTTTGGGGACTTTGTCGCATCCAGTGTAGACAGCCTTTAACTGTTGTGGCGCGTCGATGTAAACACGGTGATTTAAATTATATTTGCACCTTTTCTTTGAGGAGTACCGTTCTAGCGCACGCTTCAGACGATCAATGCAATCAATCACAGTTCTAACCGCAAGAAACCGTGTCAAAATGACTATTCCTAAACTGTAAATGATTAGTTCATGCAAAAATTTAAATTCTGCATTTACTCACTTTCATGTTGTTTTTGCACATCACACAATCATTTGAACGTACATGATGACATAATTTACATTTTTGGGTGAATTATACCTCATAAATACAGTAAGCTGAGCCTTGGATTAAACTAACTCTGTATCGCGAATCATATAATTTTCATCACCGATATATATCTTTGCAATATATATATCGCAATATCTAGATAACAATGTATCATTACACCTCTACTAAGCTCGTTGTACTGCATTCTGGGATAGCTTTTCCGCTGTGCTGTGAGATATGAAGTATAAAGCTTGTAAGTCTAACCAGTGACCCCCTTCATACACAAATGGATGCCCAGCCACTGTTCTCGAAGCCACTATCATTTAGACCCACAGAGTGCTATTACCACGGACAACTCAAGGCCATTAACGTGACGCCGAAATGAATTATGGGTCATCTGTCATGGGGCCTTGTGGTAAGGTCCTGTGATGGTGAGAGATGAAGGTCCTCGCTCTCTCCAATGAGGCGTCCAGAGAACTGCCTGAGACAAACGACCCATGTGTGGAGACACACCTTTCATGTTTGGCAGCTGGGTCTGACCCGAGGGATGTCTGGCTGTCCTCTTTGCCCAGCTCAATCCATATCTGTCCCTGAGTGAAGAAACTGGCCAAAGGAGTTCGGTTCACCAAGGACACCCCTCCATGTCATGTCTTAATGAACATAACCTGACATCTCCGAATGATCTCAGTGGACCCAATGATTCATTCTCTCATCATTCTTAATACATGGAGAGGGCAAGACTATTATTACATCTAACATGAATCATAGGATTTTTTTCTTCAGTTGGATCAAGTCCCCAACCCCCCAAAAAGGTCTTCAAGGCTCCATTGAATCACACTTGAAGTCTTGTGGCTTGAAGTCCATGTCTGTTAGCTTTGAGGTCATTCAAATGCTATTGTACTCTTAAAAGTTGACAAATCATTATCAGATATGTGTATTTATGCTAATCCAATCAATATAAAATGAGAATGTTATCTCAGAGTAGCAATAGTAAGAAGCAAATCTTAGGCTGTCAGAAGCATCCTTCCCATTGAATGCTGCACTCTGAGATTTTTGAGTTAAGTGGACTTTAAATTGACTTTGATGCTTTCAAAAGTTGCAGAAACCACACATACACATCTAAATTTAAGTCGACTCAAGATCATCTAGCCTATTTGAGCCTAAAAGAGAAGGCCTTTTTTTTTTTTTTTTTTTTTTTTTTTTTTTTTAAGGGGGCCTTTCAATACTTGCTGTTTTAACATTTCAAATCTGTTTCAAGGTGAATCAAATTTACAATTGAAGCAAAAAATTATTTGAAAATCGATCAAAAAGACAAAAGTATAATACTATATACTTAACAGTTAGGAAAATGAGGGGAAGAACTACAATGACAAAATCTATTTAACCCCAGAGAGGTATACATTTTAGTTTATTTAGAATATAGTTAATATAAATGTGAGTCAAAAACACATTTGACTACAGAGTTATACTTGGAAATAAATCCTGTTTAGATATACAGTTTAGATATATATGTGAATGTCACTTACCTGGCATTTGGTGTTTCTGCACTGGAGAAAAAAGAAAACAAGAAAGGAAAAAAAAAAAAGATCATCAATGAAGCTTTTGTTCACAATTAATAATGAAAATTCAGCTTTGCATCACAGAAATAGATTATATTTTAAAGTATATTAAAATAGAAACCATTATTTTAAATGGTAATAATATTTCACAGTATTGCTGTTTTCTTCTGTATTTTTGATCAAATAAATGCAGGTTTAAAGAGCATGAGATATTCAAAGACATTAAAAATAGTAGGGATGTCCAGATCCGATCATGTGATCGGAAATCGGGCCCGATCACGTTGTTTCAGACTCGATCGGAATCGGACGTTACCTCCCGATCAGGACTCGGATATGTATATTAGGGGTGCAACGGTTCTCGGTAAAAAAAATCGAACCGTACCGTATGGTGTTTAAAATAGCAACGTGGAAAACGGACAGAGTTCAAATAATGTACGTTTCAGTCGATGGATGCGCAAAACGTTACAACAACGACAATCAAAAAGCGTGGACAAAACAGTCACTCTTTGTAAACTGTTAACTGCGAGTGCCGTCTGTTCTCATGTCCAGTCATTTACGCCGTCATCACCCGGGTGTTGATACAGGTGAGACCTGAACAGCACACGTTGCTATCTGTGTTTAAACTAAACTCAATTAAGCCTTGCTGATTTAAACCTTCAAGAACAAGACGCGAAAGAGAACTCGCACGCGCTGTGAGAAGATTTGTGTGCGCTCATCCGAAGCGCGCACAAGCTTATTCTAGTCAGCGCGCAAATACTGACTTCTCTTTCACGTCTTGCGCTTCGGCGGACAAATTCATACAAAAATTATTTAAAAATGCCCGTCCTAGCGAGTATCCTAGCAAACATAGTCGGTTATGTCTTAAGTGAACGTATATTAGTCGAGAAAGACAGCGCATGTGGAACAGTACTATATGTACTGGATTGTGCATGCCTTAAAGGGAGAAAAAACTATTCCTGCTGCCTGTTTTTAATGTTAAATAAAACAACAAATAACAAAGAAATCACTCACTGCTCTTGACTGAATAGTTTTTGTAACTTCAATAATGATTAATCTTTATTTATTTTATACAGTAAAGATAATATGCAGTGAAATTTTATATTTGATTACTTTATCCATTTTCTGTTCGTGAAAACGACTGTTAGATACCTGAAAAACATGAAAAGCACTGTTCCTGGATCTGTTTTTTCGCTCTTCTTTATTCTTTTTCATGTATTATAGAAGTATCGGATCGGGACTCGGTATCGGTAGATACTCAAAATCAAATGACTCGGACTCGGACTCGAGGGCAAAAAAACGTGATCGGGACATCCCTAAAAAATAGTTATATGTGTCCAATCTTTTGACCGGTATATTTAAAATATTATATACCTATACAAAACATTCTTCACATGATGTGCAATAATATGTACATGCATGAGATCACAAAAATCATGTTTTCTGTTAAGAGTGGACATTATATTAACGTTAATACAATAGCTGATATGATCCTGTTATCAGCATGCTCACAGATGTTTTTTTTTTCGTTTATCACACAGATTTGAGAATCATAGTGAACAAAAGCTTCATTGTCTACTAATGTAACCTAGGCTATGTGTAGTAAACAAAACAGGTATCTGCGCCTTTCATACAGAGACACACAGAACATGCGGAATTCATATTTAAATGGTCTTTTTGCCATTTAATATTCACAGACACTATATCGCAATTAGAAAAAAAGAACTTAAGAATAAAACTTACCATTCACAATCATCAAGTTGATCCTCCATCAAAATTAAATTGAAAGTGCTCTTCCTCTGAGGTAAATACTTCCAGAATTATTCCTCACCACATCTTAAAATGATGTACATGAATCTGACTAAGCTTGATGCGTCTTTCTGAGCTGATGCGGGCATTCACTCTCTGTTGCATGTAATGCCTCAGAATTTGTGTTTGAAAGCTCTGTGCGCTCCGTGGCCGCATTAGTGGATAATAAGCTGACTTGTGAATGACTGACATCTCTCTCTTTTCAAACAGATTACATAAACAGAAAATATTAGTTTTTCAATTTGATGATTTAAAACCTGACATTTCAACATTTCTTTAGATACATGTCTCATGTTTGTGTGATAAGTATTCACTAAGTTACAATTCATTTTCTGAGGACTCTCAGAATGGACTTCATTCAGAGGGAGATCACGCATCATGTTAGTTTTCTTTATTTTGCAAAAAGCACAACATTTTGTTTTTACTGTGAGTGTACACAAATAAAAGAAGACATTCCACAGTTTTTAATAATATATAACTCTTATTTGTATGTCCAAATTGCTGGAGTATTTTTAGTCTCTTTAACACTGGTAAGAAAAAACCGAGGTGTTATCGCCAGCGTGACCACCGACCTCTGAGTGTTAAAAATGATGGATGAATATAGAACTGGATTTAAATATGTTTAGTATGTATATAGAATCAATATATTTTACATTGATTGCAAAATATTCAATTGTATATTGGAGCATTTGTGGCCTAATGGTAAGAGAGTCAGACTTTTAACCCAAAGGGTGCGGGTTTGAGTCTCGGTGCCGGCAGGAAGTGTAGGTGGGGGGAGCGCTGTCCCCTTTTTTTTCCTACATGTTATGCATACAAATATTTAAATTTGAGAGCGTAGGGAAACTGACTCTATGTCATTTACAATGTTTATTAGGAGTGGACGACAAAATATATTAATATGGTAAACTGCTCTTTTGGCATGAATTGCTTGTCGTGTTTCTCTGATTGGTGGACATTTTTTTACAATCATGGGTATTCTATAGGAATTACACTGTTAAGTGCAATTATTGAAAAAATAAGTTTAAATAATACAGGCTGATGGCTTCAACAAAAGAATATACCATTTATTAACAACCTCATAGCTGACAGTAGGAAATCAATTCCCCTGTAAAGAAAACGAATGGCATTTTTACTTTAGGAAACCGACAGTTTCCTTTCACTCTACAGGAAATATGTGCATACACATTCATGCATACTGCACTTGTTAAGCCATTTCATGGGGTCTTTAAACTAAGTCAGATCCTTGGCCTGGTGCATAATGCACATGCTCTGACTAGCTGAGCTGAAGTGCTCATATACAAATGTTCATTCCAAGGCTGCATTGTTATTAAATAACTATGCAGCCTTATAATGCTCATGAATTTTCACCTATAGTGCAGAATTTGTACGAAACAAGTGCAGAAGTTCATGCTCGTAGTTCAACCTAACAGAAATAATTCAAACCGTAAGACTTCATTGACCAAAGAGGCAAATCTTCCTAACTGTTCATGTATGATCTGAGAATTTATTGACATAGTCCAGATATCATTTTTCATCCTGTCAGTACAAGCATACGGCATGCAAGTGTTCCATGGCGCAAGTCTGGTTTTGGCACAGACCGCAGGAAACCTGATTGCGCAGGAAGCGGCATTAACTAATATGCTTATTTTGAGAAGAACGGCAGCTTCTAGATGTCCCAGAGGTTTGGCAGGACCCTACGCTGTCACTGGTTTCCATTAAAACACCACATCTCCAAAGTAGCCTTGGCACCTTCCACATGACACAGTCATAGGGCCAGATGTTCATGGCATGAGCCCAGGTATTAGCCTCATGCTAAATGAAGATTAAGCAAATTATTCCAAATATTTTGATGGAGGGTCCTTACTTTCCAACCCACAGAACTAATTATGTGGTCAGTCCATGCTATTCGGATTACCCCCCCAACTCATTCCTACCCTTAGATCCTCATGCAATCATGCAAATTGAAATTTTTTCTTCGTCCATGTCATTTTTTTCTTTCTCTTCCCCCCCCTCACTCTCTTTTTTTGCTCTAGTGTTGACAGCATTGAGCTCCAGGCAGGGAAAGTAGGCCAGAATTACTTTTGCTTGGTTATCCCCAATGAAGCGTAGCTGGGAGATTCTCGGAGCAGGAACTCACAGGCTGTACAAGCACGGAGTCCAAGAGGTAGGCAGATGGAAAGCCAGTTTTGGGCCAGCAGGTATTTTCTTTTGTTTAATTCCTCTTGTGTTGAGTGCCTGAAATAATGTTTGAAATACCAGTGAAAGTGTCCAGTCACATATAATGATTACGAAAACAAAAGCTGCTATCTTTAGCAATCAGAGTCTTTGAGATTTAATGATATTAGCAACTACATTTGTAATGTTAGATTATCTGTCTAGTTGAGCTACTGGTGCTTGCTCATGGAAATCTGAGTGGATATTTCCTGGCCCAAGTCCAATTAGTCCACCATCAAGCCAATGATATTCTGGCTCCTAGATATTCCTCTGGTCTGTCTTTCACTCGTGTAAGTCTAAACAATGTTTTTATTTTCCTCGCCCATTTTATCGTTTACTAGGTGAAACTCAGATTGCTTTGCAAAGTGATAGCACACTGCTCCTTATTAAGCAGCATGATTTGAAAGACTCATCCATGTCATACTGTACCACAAACTAGGGTTGTCACAATATTTGATTTCCACTACATGATTATTGTGGCCAAATGAATTCACAATAATGATATTATTGCACTATCCGTAAAAAAATTATAAAGTCGTCATATTTAACTTTATTTTGTGTTTTCTTCCACACTCACTCACGCTGAAAATTATAGCATAGGCAGGGCTCTAGACTCATTCTTCCCACTGGTCGCACTAGTGCGGCTAACTTTCTCAGTTGGCCACACCAAACACATCCCGTGGGTGTTTTTATTTTATTAAAGTATTTTTCCATGGCGACGTGTCATGCGTGTCACATGACACACTATAGCCATGATAGCGCTCTGTGGCAGATGTATCACTTTTATTTTGTTTTTTGTTTTTTTATTCCAAATATTCACAAATTTGTTGGCTATGTCATCAACTACCTGAAATTCAGATTCCCAAATACATGTAAGTGAATGTGTTTTGTTGTTTATAATGATCATGTTAGATCTATAATGCGTGATGGGCACCGCCATGTTAGTTTGTGCCTCAGTTTAAAGAATTTGATGTGTTGGATTACAGTCTACTGTATGTGCTGGTTTGAGCCTCATCACCAGCTGCAGTCATTTCCTCATCTAATAAATAAAACATCTGCGATTCAGCAACTACCTGCTAATGCACTCACATTCACGTAAAGTATCCTTGTTGACAACTTTTGGTGAGTAAAGGCAAAATGCACAAGATATAGTACCTTCAATGCCCTTAGATAACAATATCGCTTCTTTATATCAGAAACAAACTGCTGCAGAAAAAGTTAACATAACTCATCACAAATGTAGTAGACTAAAAAGTACATTTTCTTGCTCAAAAATGTGGTCAAGTAGAGAGTAAAAGTTGCCAATATCTTTGATACTCAGTATAACTACAAAGTAGCCAAAAAGATACTTAAGTACAGTAACTACTTTACACCTCTGGAAAGCACATTTGAATTTAGCAGTCGATCATGTGATGCACTGAACGTTCTAATCACAACGGTGTGATCGTATGCATCAAGGGGTTAATGGAGTACTTGTGCTAGCCAGGTACCAAAACAACCTGAACATTATGCACTCACACCAATGCGGCTGTGTGAAATTTTAACTCGCACATGATCAAAAAATGATTGCATTTGCGACCATTTTAGTCGTAGTCTAGAGCCCTGATAGGGAGGTTGAGCGAGAGTTTATAACCCTAAAGGCCAGAACACACCAAGCCGACGCTGATGAACTAGTGGAGACGAAAGCAGACTGCGGGGTTGGCTCACGTCGGCAGCGTCTGTGTCCAAAGTTGCCCTGACACACCAAACTGACGCTCAACAGCCGTCGGCCAAGCAGCATGTCAGTTCTGCGCCTGCGCGAGATGAAATGCCTTTCCGAATCAGCAGGTGGCAGTATCTGAACAGCCAATCAGAATGATCAGATGGCCCGACTGACCGACGAGCTCCAACGCCAATTCAACATTTCGAATCGGCTGAAAAAAAGCCGACGAGGACCAACTTCAGCCAACGGTGTAGAACACACTGAGAAAACTTAGTCGGTCGACAAATAAAAACTGCCCGACGGCCGACCGTCGACTTGGTGTGTTCCACCTTAACTGTACAAAAGCACAAAAGTACATTGGCACTTTTTGCAGACTTTGATATCTAATACCCCATCTTTTTTATAGAATTCAAAAAAACTCCCTCTATGGTGAGCTATTTTTTTTTTAGGTGCTGGTATAATGTCTCGCTTTCATGTCATCAACATTTTTGTGCAGCAGTAATAGCTACACACAGTTTCTTAGTTGTCTTTTTCTGTAAAATGATGGTGGCACTCAGCATTACAATGTTGGACCTACAATGCTGGAATGTCAAACATATGGTTATTGGTGCTGCTGGAATATATACAATATTATTTAATGTGTAGTATTGACACAATATCAGTATTTCATTTTATAAATATCACAGTTATTGTTAGCATTACAGCAACCCTACCCCAAGTTACATGTCTAAATTTAATACCAACACCATATACTATAGTATGCATACGTATTTTAGCTATGGAAGGATGATTTCATGTGAAATTCTAATTGTAAAGTACATCGTTGTTTTCTCAGCATTGCAGTCAGTAACTTAAAACTTAAAAGAGCTGAAGTGCTGTTTCAGCCATTAGTGCAAACTGCTAGCTGCTGGATGTTAGCTAATAACACCTCAGGATTACTAGCACATTTTAGTTTAACTCTATGGCAGTCCTTTTTGACTCATTGTCCATAACAATATTTGGAGACAAATTGAAAATTGTGTCCTCATACCATCATGTGGTTTCACATTTGTATGCATATCTTACTTTTGTGCAACACAAAACAAGATACAGTACTTTGAAGAAAATTGGAGTCCAAACAACATTGGATCCCACTGATTTTCACTGTATGGATATCAGTGTAGAAACACTGTGAGTAAACATTGACAGGATTTTTATGTTTGGGTGAACTATCCTTTCAAGTATGAGCACCAATAATAAACTGTTAGAATCTTCTGAAATTCTCTTTCAATTCTTCACAAGCACCAATGCACAGTATTCTCAACACTATCTTGATGTTTTTGCTTTGCACCTGACTCGATAGTCTGTTGTTTTGAAGCATGGTTTGAAATGGAGCTTACGTATTTAGCGTCTTTGTCTCAAATTGACAAGGATTGTAATAGGAAATAGCTCTCCTGATAACTGTATCCTGTCCAGTGGTTTTACTTTGGCAGAGTTATGTCTCCTGAGTAAATTGTTTATTAAATCACAGTCAGTTTTTTTTCCTCCAATGGGAACAAGGATAATAAGTTTTCTTGGGCCGTTTTCCAAGGAGCGAGCAAGGCTTTATCCAACAGGGGATGGCTTCCCCCAACCATGAAAAGAGAAGGTAGTCCACTGATTGTCTTAGTCCTCACCGCTGCCTTAATTGGGCTGCAGCGGTGCTTGTAGCTGGAGGCAGAATGTGTATGTGTTGTGTTTCTGTGTCTTTGATGCAGACAGTGAGATATGCATAGACAGCCATCATCAGACACACGGTCATGCCAAGCTTCTATCGGTCTAATCCTTTTCTCTGTTTCTCTCTCTCTTCCTCAGAAGATCCCTTGTGTTCCGCTCTTTCTCTGCCTCGCTATCTCTCCATCTCTCTCTCCGTCTGTCTCTCAGCACGCCTCTCCCCCTCTCTTCTCATCTCCCTGTAAAGCAGTTCCAAAAAGCCCCTCTGGTCATCTCATTGGATCTCCTTTTATGAGGATTTTCAAGATTTTTATGCTACAAAAGTCAATTCATCTCGTAAAAAGTGAATTTTCAGAATGATAAAACTTAATTGCAACAGCAAATCACGCCTCATATGACGTTCCACAAAAGCTTGTTTCATCTCACCAGGCTCATTACGGGCTTGTGTTTTGGTTCACAGTTCCAAAAGATGTTTGCATGATTCAAGCCCATGCGTCTGTGGGATTGGACTGTTTTCCATAGCGCTCAAGGCTGGGAATGCCGGCACGACTCCCATAGGCATCTGGCTGGGCAGCTGGCCCTTCACTGTACATGTTCACATAAACTGTATCATATCTTTCTTTAGAGATCCCTGGTGTGGGCGGGATAAAACATACTTATTAAAATACTTATTTGTCATAATCACTATGTATCCATGGACTGTATACAATTATGTACTGTTGGACATTAGTTTCTTTCTTTCTTTCTTTCTTTCTTTCTTTCTTTCTTTCTTTCTTTCTTTCTTTCTTTCTTTCTTTCTTTCTTTCTTTCTTTCTTTCTTTCTTTCTTTCTTTCTTTCTTTCTTTCTTTCAAACTACAGTCGCATGACTTTAACATCACCAGCATTAACCTTCTGCCAAGTATTTATTTTAAAAAAAAAGAAAAAAAGTTTTTCCTAAAAGTTGGTGTTAGAATCGTTTGCCTTTAACCAAAAACCAATTCAAAACCCCACTGACGATGAGTAGACTGGAAGCGCTAAAATGCTAACTTGTTTCTGAATTTTGGCCTACAAAAATATGTCATTCCTGCTTTAATGCTGTTATGGTTGACCTTTGGTCTATGGTTGGAATTTAGTGAGGTAGAATAAGTCATTGATGTAGCCGTTGTAAAATGCTAATAAACTCACATCTGTGATTGCACATTTCATATTAAGATGCTAAGATACTATGTTGCTTGTCAGCTGTAAATGACTAAAGAACTTTATTAATTTGTGGAAGAATATTGCTGTCATTTTAATTAAAGCCACAGTACAGCCAAAAACGAAAAATCTGTTATTAATTATTTGCCTTCATGTTGTTCCAAACCCATAAGACATTTGTTCATCTTCGACAAACACAAATGAAGATATTTTTAATGAAACTCGAGAGGTTTCTGTCCCTCCATTAAAAGGCCATTTCAGCAACACAAAATGTAATAGAAATCCATATGAATCAAGCAGTTTAATCCAAGTCTTCTAAAGAGACACAATTACTTTTATATGGTGAACAGATTTAATTTAGGCTTTTATTCACATATAAACATTGATCAATGGACAAACATAGCACATCAAATGCACATCAAATATGGTAAACGGAAGCTGAAACTTGCTAGCCTGGTAATACCAGACTCTGCTACTTCACTTTGCTTCGTAGACAGAGTCTGGAATGGCATAATAGAGAAGTGTTTTCTCTCTCGCTAGGGGCGCTTGTCTGAAGTTTAAAATCATTGGTTACCCGTAAGCCAATCAGATACGTTTAGTTATGACGTATGTTATGTGCCTGTACAGCCGCATCGAAGCACAGACATCATGCATCGAACTCAAATCTATGATTGAACTTCCACTGTAAACCTGTTGTAAACACATGATAAAACAAATGTTTATCAAACACCCTTCTTGTTCTGGCTTCAGTTTGAAAAAGAGTTGAATGTTCTTCATAACATAGCGAATTGCATCCCGTGTCTCGTTTCCCATTTCCGCGGTCGTTTCGGTTTTCGATTTCTCTAACCTACAATGTAAAACTCGGCGCTTAGCATCTACGTCACGGCTCTCAGCCCGCCCTCTATTCGTTGATTGGCCCGGCTGTTTCCAGACCGGTGGCAAACAGAAAGCTCTGACGCTGTCTCAGACTGAGTACAGAAGCGAAATGAAATTGAGCGGAAGTAGGAAGTCTGACGTAGTCAGGCTAGAAACTTGCTTGTTTGCCTGAGAACTAACCTCATTGGTCCTAGTGCAAGCACATTTGAGCTTCCGTTTATAACTATATTTGACGTGCTCTATCTTTGTGCAATGTTCATATGAACGTTTTGGGTGAATAGACCTTCAATGAAGGGACAGAAATCTAACAGGTTTCATTAAAATAAATTTTAATTTTTAATTTTTAATTTGTGAATGAAAGTCTTGGAATGGCATGAGGGTAAGTGAATGATGACAGAATTTTCAGTAACACTTTATTTTAGGGTCTTTTAACTAGTTGCTTATTAGCATGCATATTATTAATAGAATGTTGGCTATTTATTAGTACTTAATAATGCCTTCTTCTGCATGACCTTATTCTACATTCTTAATCCTACACAATACCTAAATGCAACAACTACCTTACTATTAATAATCAGTAAATTAGGAGTTTATTGAGGGAAAAGTCATAGTTAATAGTTTATATGTGTTTCCTATACTAAAGTGTTACCATTATTTTTGCTGTTTACAGAGTCTATGTCTGTTGTGGAGACGGGTGTGATAGGACACATATTTCAGTGATATCTGTCAGGCAATAGGGACATATTCTAGCCTTTTGTGCCAAACAACCTTAATATTAAAGGTAACATGATGTTATGATCCTGAGAGCTGAGAGGTGATATCCACACCTACAACTGATAATGTACATCAAAGTGGTTGGAGGAGAAGCAAGCTGAGCCAATTTGGCATCATTTTACAGTGTGTCTCAGTCTATGCCAATACAATCTCCTGTTACTCTTTCCTGTGTAATTATTTGGGATGACAGAGTCCAATTGTTGGCTCTCTATGTTACAGGAGGAAGACGGTATGCTGAATCCTCTGAACTTTCCCCACCTGACCTGTAATCTAAAACAAACGGAACAGACGAAAAAAAGAGAAAGGGCAGAGATGCGTTGAGTCTTTTTATGATTCATTTCCTGTTGTTTTTCGTAAGCCGGCTCGGGTCTCAATAATTGTTTCTTTTACGAGATGAATGCAAGCATGGAGGGTCTTAATCAGGACTGGAAGTGGGGCGTAAAACACCTGTTCTTGCATGTGAATATTTCTGCCGCACGACTGCACTCTGGCGATCATGAGCTCATGCGATGGTTTAACTGGCCTCTTTATTCAGAAGGACCAGACCCAAGCCGTCTGTCCAAAAATCAGCTCACAAGATGACTACAATTAAAGGCTAATAGTGAGGATGTACCTGCGCATCTTCTCCCTCATCTGTTTCTCTTTACGGCGAGCAGACTTCTCTGAGCTCAGCGCCAAGGGAAGCGGCACGTATGTAATGCAGTTACGCTGTCACTGATGCATGAAGCTCCGTGTCTGTGTCTTGTCAAGACCTTGGCACCAAAGTCAATTTGCTCGGGCTCAACAGAATTTAATATTTCAGTAATCAGATAAACAAGGAAGTTACGTAGGCCAGTTGTATTGATAGAAGGAAATAATTAAACTTGGCTTGGAATAATTTCACCCTCTGTGCATTACTGTAAACTCCATAAAATCCCAGCCAGCAAAACCCTCCCTTGTCCATTTTCCCAGGTTTTATTGTTGTATGATAAGATTGAGATCTCGTAGCAGAGAGAGGAAAAGGATATGGAAGCAAAGAAAGATTCCATTAATGTCGGTCTGTTGTTCTTCCTCTCTTTCGCCACGTCTGCAGTGACCAGGATGGAGAAATTGACTTTCTTGATCACCAGACACAGTTGCACGTAAATGCCAGTTTACAAGGCACTCCGATTTTTTTTTAACAATCATTTTTTCTTTTCAAATTTATATATCAATTGAAAGTATATGTAAAATTGAACACACAAACACACAAAGGAATAAAACATTTCTTAATCAAGAATTTGGATCTCTTTGCATTCACACTGGTTCCTGGACTTGCAAGCGCATATGATCGCGAGTCTTTGTCCACTTTTGTATAAGTAGCTAGTTTGGGCTACTCAAAGTAAATTCCGGTTCTTTTTCTATGGAAGCCCATTTTCACCTCAGAATGTGAAAAAGACAACTTCAACTTTATAGCTGTGACCTCATCAATGTGACTTTATTTCTTGTAATTATGGCTTTCTTTTAAATTACGACTTTATTTTTGAAAGAAATGGGCTTCCATATACTTTTTTTGAAAACACTATTATTCGTGCTACGTTTCACTTACAGGTATGAAATTTAGTAGACACATGTAACAACCAAATGCCTACAAAAAAGCCCCTGGGAGCAAATTCTGAAAACCCAACAGGAAGTGAGATATTTTAAATTTTCTCTGCAAAATTTGTGCAGTTTTTGTCATTTCCAGATGTTGTACTTTATCGAACTCCTTCTAAAGCTTTAATCAGATCAACATCATATTTGGTCAGTCTAATCTAAAGGCCTTTGTGACGTTAAATTGCGAAGATCTTGAGTTTTCGTTGAAGGGCGTGTCTGTGCCGGTATGACGAACTGATGTTTCGCCATGAAAGAAGTCCTGGCTTGAAGACATCTACATGGCAATATTCACTTACAGTCATAGCGCCACCTGTGGGCAACAGGAAATTACATGTTTTACACTGTGATTAACTCCTTATTGAGATTTAACCAGAACCACATCATATTTGGGCAGTCTAATCTTAAGGCCTTATCAATGTTAAATTGCAAAGATCTTGAGTTTTCTTTGAAGGGCGTGTCCGTGGCAACCTGACAAACTGATGTTTCACAATGAAAGAGGAAGCTGTGGTAACTCAGGCATACTGTGTTCGATCTGCCCCAAACTTCACATGTGTGATAATAGTCCTGGCCTGACGACATCTATATGCCAATTTTCAGTTAGTCATAGTGCCACCTACTGGCAACAGGAAATGACATGCTTTGCACTGTAATTCACTCCCTGAAACACATTTCAATATGCCATGAAGTTCCAAACATGTTAGAAACATGTTAAATCATGCAACACTTGGCTAACACCATGAAACAGGAAGTTGTTGTAACTCATATGAAGTGATTTTTACTCCATTCACCTGTGACGTAGTGATTTTTGATCACGTGTCACTTAAGGTGTGTTTATGAGTGTATCAGATGACCCCTCCCCCTTTTGTAATACGGGGCACTAGTTAAGAATACTATCTTAACAATTTAAGAACACTCCAAAAGAGCTGTTCAATAATTCAGAATTAATATAAAATTGAGGGAGTCGGTCAACTGATTTATCTGAAGGATTTGTGAGTCTGGTCAACTAGCAGAATCTTTGATCATCAACACAAGGAAGACATTAACAATAAACATGCAAGAGTAAATACCACAACACTTAATAATGAAATAATGAATATGCACTTCTAAAAGATAGTAAAATAATAATCAAAGGAGAATACGGAATTAAATCAAAGAAACAAATAAATGAAGTGAACACAGAATGGATAAATGCAATGCTGTTGAACTGAATGTAGAATGGAAGAGAATCGTATGGGAATGCTTATGGGAGCCACCTAATGGCTCTGGTAAAATGGTGATAAATAACTGTTTTTAACAAACTGACCTCAAGTAACTGTTATCTAAACAGGTTAGAAAAACATATGCTGCATGTATAAACTAATGCCAAGGTCTCTAGAAAAGAGGTTTGGTAAGTTTATAATTACGTTCCACACAGTCGGGTGATCATTCCGGTAGCAGAGACGTCTTCCACTGATGATGCAGGCTGCGTGCAGTGGGAGGGCGCGGAGTTGCGATCCGGTAGACGTGCCACGCTGGACTGGAGGACGCTGAACTTTGGTTGCGCCAAGAGGGTCCTTTAGGATGGACTGGGCAGCTGGGTCAGATGAATCTTCACAGGTTCCTTTTCAGACTGGCTGAGGAGCCGTGTGGTACAGGCAATGTCTGCCGATGCAGAGGTCCTTTGCGGACTGGTCTGCGCTGCTGTAGGAGCTGTAAGGGTCAGATGAAGTCCCTCAATGCTGGGGCCCTTTTTGCAGCTAGAGTGCAGCTGAAAAGCAATGTAAAAGGTTTTGCTTGCGAAAGCTTCACATTAACCGTCTCGTAGTCTCTTTCCTCGTCAGGTCAGAAACTCAGGACGTGGAGTGTCTGTTAATGTCTCCTTCAACGTCGAGCTGGAAACGCAGAACAAGGGTGTGTCTACCCGGGGGACATATTTATCCCTTTCTGATGAGGAGGAGATTGAAATGTGGCGCCTTGACGATCCTGGAGTGTGATTGGCTACTGTTATTTGAAGCAGCCCCGGTGTTGCCCACCCTAGTGTGGAACTCATTTGCATAGCATAAAGTAGAGTGTTAAAATAGTGTCTTTAACATTTTACCCATGCATTATTTCTTTACCAAATCTCTTTCAAATTATTAAAGGCATCGTAGGGAACAGATAGACACCACGATATGAAATGGTTAAATCATCATCCATGCATTTGTTTATCTGTTAACAGGTCTGTCCCATGACCTGTTGTTTTAGCAGTCAGTAACC
This sequence comes from Chanodichthys erythropterus, assembly GCF_024489055.1. Taxonomy (NCBI): domain Eukaryota; kingdom Metazoa; phylum Chordata; class Actinopteri; order Cypriniformes; family Xenocyprididae; genus Chanodichthys; species Chanodichthys erythropterus. The sequence goes on along the minus strand of NC_090225.1, from coordinate 26,650,688 downwards.
ATTAACATAAACTGTGCTTTGCATGAAGATGGAGTGGATGTGATGCAGTTTAGATCAAATTAAGGCCTCCAAACATAGGTATGAATGGATTTAGATAGATCTCTGTGGCCTTTCTTTATTTCAGTCACTGCTGCTTCAACCCGGAGGTCCTGAAGGAATTTTTATGGCAGTCCTTGCCTAAACCTTAGGAATGAGTTTAATGGTTAGAGTCAATGTGTTGTCCAATGAGAAGTCTTCTCCTTGGTTTTGGTGGGTGCAGAAGGTCCCCCTTCCTGCTCTGGAAGAGGTGTCTGGTAGTTGTCCCAACATCTTATCTGATGTTGCTGAACATTTATTTATGTTCATTCACCAAAGATCCAATCACAGTGTGGCACATCTTCCTACACACCAGCAGTTAGAGAGGGGCCCTGTCGTAAACTGGTCCCTGGAATGCCATCTTGACTGGTGTTCACAACACATACAATGGCATAAAATGTCCGATCTGCTCCAAACTTCATATGTTTGATAGTAGTCCTAGTCTAAAGACATCTACATGGCAATCTTGTTATTGTCAGTCTGCCACCTGTTGGCAGCAGGAAGTGTTGCATGTCAAAATGACTTAATGGCATATTTCTCCTGTATTTACTCACTTACATGCATGTCTCCCACTATTCACTATTTTTGCATTCTTAATTAACATTTTAAGCAACATTCAGATATAAGACAAAGTTCTGTTTCAGAAATTGCACATGCACTACCGTTTACAAGTTTGAGGTTTTTTTATGTTTTTTTTTTCTTATTTATTTGATCAAAAGTGCATTAAAACATAAAAATATTATCACAATTTAAAATAATTATTTTCTATTTTAATACATTTTAAAATGTAATTTATTCCTGTAATGGCAAAGCTGGATTTTCAGCATAATTACTCCAGTCTTCTGTGTCACATGGTCCTTCACATGGTCCATTTTCCTGCTCAAGAAACATTTCTTATCATTATAATGGTCACACTTTAGTTTTGGGTCCAATTCTCACTATTAACTTATTATTAACTATGACTTTTGCCTCAATAAACCTCTAATTAATGCATATTAATAGTTAGTAAGGTAGTTGTGAGTTTTTAGGTAGGATTAAGTAGATGTGGAATATTGTCATGCAGAATAAGGCATTAATATGTGCTTTATAAGTACTAATAAACAGCCAATATCCTACAAATATGCATGCTAAGCAACTAGTTAATAGTGAGAATTGGACCCTAAACTAAAGTGTTACCATTATAATGTTAAAAAACAGTTGTGGATGAACAAGATTGGAATGAACAGCCACTTAGACGAATCTTCCCGGCTTTTCATTCATCTATTCCTCAACTAATATATAAATATAACTAAATATGTGACCCGTGATGGCAAAATGAGTCGCAGTGAGCAAATGTTTTAAAAAATGAGTTGTTATTTGAACAATCTCTATTAATAAACTTCCAAAATGTTGTATGATTTGTTGGAATCAGAGAACAAATGACTGAGCTACACCTGTTTGAAGTTGAGTTGAAAGTTTTCTGAAGGTTCCAAAACAAAATCACCTAGCAACCATACATTAAAATCCCTGTAAATAACACCTTATTTTGCAGACACCTCATCAAAACCAAATATCTATAGGAAAAATATAAATTCAACTTTTTTTTTTCAATATTTTACTACAGTATTTTGATGTACTGTAATTCTGTTTATATGTGTATATCGGGATCACATGCTGTCTGAGGTGTCTATGTGTGCATGCTTCGGGTCTGTCAACACAAGTAAGATTGATTTGTTTACATTCAGCATGAGTTTGAAAATCACATTTCATTGGTTCAGACTCATGCCATGAAATATGAATACTAAATCCTTGTTGTTCCGTGTGAGACATAAGGCCCCACAAACAAATTTGGAATGCTGCTCTTTAAAACGATACCATACTTGAGTGGTGAAGTGAGCAGAGAAAAACAGCATTTTTCATGGACAAAGAAAATGTACTCCTCTCAGAAAACATACAAATAAAGTTATTTTTAGATGTTTAATTGCTAGTTGAAGCATTTGGATCACTAGACGAGGGCTTAATGAACTAATTTGTGTGAAAACCACAAAAATTCGACCAAAATTGACATTTTTTTTTACTTGTTTTGCCTGTAGCTCATAATTAGCCAGTGTGCATACATATATATGAATTATAATATATGAATGTGTCCATTTAAACATAACTCTTTTAACTAAATGGCAATCTTGTCAAAGGCCAATCCAAGAAAATTCGCCCACCACTGCTGCTGCCACTGGTAGCGGGTGGTAATTTCCCTCCCTGCATGGCCTTGACCATCATGAAGCAAATTCCAGGATGGGGAGAGCCAAACTCCTGCTCGACAAGGACACAGTCCAATATCTATAACCACACAGCATGAGGCTGTGGCTGAAGTTACACAAATTTATGATGGGATGAGCTGTCCTCAAACACTGCTGCTGGTGGAAAAGAAAGTGCATGTCAGCGCCAGCAACGGCGCAGTCTAAGATTTCAGATGATGAATTATTCGCAGAATGGCAGAGGCTACATTACCTCTTCATCTGGCCACTGTATAACATTGTTAACTGTGACGTTCTCAAATGAATCCAGACCCGAGGCTCGGTAATGAGGACTTATTGAATCTCTGTGAGGGGGAGATTAAACCCACCTGGGTCACCGCACACCTCTCACCCAGCCCCGCCTCTGCCCTCATGGCACAGTGGGGGGGAAGTGACATCACTCACTGCACGTCTCCTGGCCCTTTGAAGGTCATCAATCAAGGCTGCGTGACGATCTGGAGTTCACACTTGAAAAACATGAAGCACAAACGAGCAAACAACTTTTACGGGGTGCCCCAACACCTATCAAGCTTGACCTCTGGAGATGTCCTACCAAGCGCCTGCGAGACGTGCTGGAATTAAAACACAATACAGCTTGATCAGCCTTAAATGCAAGCTGAATGCAAGAACTTGCGGATGAGCAGTCCCTTCTCTGCCTGTAATTATTCAGACTCCATCTTTGGTTAATTATTGTCATTAGCGTTATGTGTTCTAAGTGAACGCATAATTTAAAGAGAAAGGAAAAAACTCGGATGAGCTTTTAAGATGAACAGATCATTTGGTTTGGGGTAAATTGATCGAAAACAGCAGGGAAACGGAAAAAGGGAACAATTATTTTAATGATCTGACAATCGCAAATGTTTTAAATTGGAATTAGTTTTGGTGGTGTTCAGAAAGCTTTAGTAATAGTGTGTGGAATTTTAGAGCTGATAACCAGACTGGAAAAGTTGAATCTCCAACCTGTAAGAGACACAAATATCTGAGGAGCTGCAGGCTCAAAAACTATAAAAGTTTCAGCACATTTTTATTGATGTTCATGTTCTATGATTCTCGGTTAAACTGAATGCAAAATGATATCTCTGAGCAGCAAACACTCAAGTGAAAATTAAAAGCATGCAATAAAACTTAAACAAAAAAACAAAACAAAACAAAAAAAAAACCTAAAAATGAACTAAAATATAATTTAAGGTATTTAGCAGCATTCTTATATGCGTTCAGAAATTTGTAAAACAAACAAACAAAAAAACTTGTTTTAAAGTACTTGTATCTGCTTATTTTATCATATTACAAAAAGGAAAAGATGAAGAAGAATATAATCAGTTACAACTGTCTAAAGTTATGCATTGTATACATCCAAGTATGCTAAATGCAACAATTAACATTTGAAATGATAGTATAATTTCATTACATGATCTTATCACATTGCACGTTTAAGTCAGTGAGCTTAAGTTTCTAAAATGCTTTAACTTCTAGCAGGCTGATTAAAAAATAAAATGACTGATATTACTTCTGGTTAATTCGTCACATGGCAAATCAAGTTGAATGCATTGCATTGTAGGAGACAGTATTCTACACAATTCCCTCTTTTGTATACTGCAGTTTCTTAGGTCACTGTGGGTTCTCTGTATTGTGAATAGTATACTTACTATATACTGAAATTGTAGTATGTTATTCCTGTGATTGCCGTCAGTTGTTTGAGTGAGGTTGCTAAAAGTTACTAAGATTGGAAAAGGACGATATTAAAGAGAGGGTAGATGTGGAGCTAAACAGGTGCTCCTTTCTGTGTTCAGGAGCAGTGCAGCGTGAGCAAAAGCTTGTTAAAATCCTAATAGTAGCTATCAAAGGCTATTGATTATCTTTCCCGACCTGTTTGGGTGACAAAGTGAGCATTAACACAGGCCCGTGTAAGAGATCTGTGTTCCTGCAGGCTGTGTGTCCTTCGGGGTGGCCTGCTCCCTCACGGCCAGGTGGATTTTGGTGTGAAGCCTGCCTCAAGCGGCTAGACAGTCCCATTCATTCTCCTGCCACCAGATAATCCATTTTCCAGGCTCACATCAAACAGCCTGCCCTGAGGCCCACTCCATACTCCTCACATAGGGTGCAACTTCTCAATGGGCTGCACACAAATAGTATACAAACACATCTGATGTCATGATATCTCATCACAGAATGCTTTCAGATCATAAGTGTTCCTCCATTCTATATAAAAACACATGCAACCACAAAACACAGTAATGAGGAGTGTCATTTGCTAAACTTTCATCCTAACATTTGGATGAAACAGACATTTTTTTTTTTAAAGTCAACGTGAAATCAAATCTAACCTTCTTTACTTTCTGCACTTTTTGTATTAGTTGCTTGGTGTTATTTTATAAAACTTAATATTGCTTGTAGCTTGACTGGTAGAGCAATGCTAAGCTCATGTGTTCATTACTGAACACACATGCAGATAAAAAAAAAATAAAAAAATGAACACACTGTCATGGACACGCCAGGCCCCACCGTCACACCCACACAGCGCTCACTCTCCCCTGAATACTAATCACCGGCACCTGTTCCTCATCACCATAGCACTCAGCACCAGTACAAATGCACATGCCTCTTAGTCACTCATTGTCTGGCCTCGGATGTAGACTCCTTAGCTACTTTGGTGGCTAAGCTTGCAAGTCCTGAATATCTACTTCATTGATCCTCTGTATCTCCTTCATCTCTCCTATGATGAAGAAGTTGTTGCAGGCCCATGGTCAATCAGCGCCGTACTCTGGTTCGGCAGAGGACTGTAATGGCTTCTTCCTACAATGTTCACTCACCTTAGAGATGTAGCTGCATTGCTTCTCCACTGAGAGAGCTAAAATATCCTTCATCCTGCTCCTGCTATCTGGATGAGTACTTCAATGGGTGAACGCTACTCCATACCTACCATCAAGGACTCGAATCAGCTCTGCGTCTGCATCTCTCAGCATATGATGACACGATGTGGCTGGAGCATTTCATTCAGTCATTTGACGTATGAAGAACTGTATGGAAGACCAATCTGCCTTGCAGTACAATCCGGCACTCCAGAACCAGGAGAGGAACCCATCCAAGTTGATAATATGCAATGATAATATCACCCCGGCTGATCGTAATCGTCGGCTGACCCAGAGGTTGTTCATATTGTGGTGCCAGTGGACACGTTATTGCTTCATGTCCAGTTGGGCCTCCATGTGCCCTGGTGAGTTACATTACCTGTCCTAAGGTCATTTAATCAGCACTTACCACCATGACTCATCACCACTTACCATCATAACACCATTATTGCCATTTTGTGTCCATTTCTATCACAGCTCTGGGCCAGTCGGCAACTTTATCTCTGGAGCTCTGCTACCAGTTTAAAATCGAATAGAGGACAAGTCAAGCCACTTACCAAGTCCAGTCAATAATTGGTAAAACACTTAGTGGAAAGCCATTTGCCATTGTGTAGGACCTGTCAAGCTGCAAATTGGTTGCCTCCCTGTTGAAAACATCAAACTCCTGGTTCTGGAGTCCACCAACGGTATTCTGTTAGGGCACCCCTGGCTCATTAAACACAATCCAGTCCTCTCCTGGAGCAAGGGAGACATCTTGAAGTGGGGTGATCGTTTCCCTGACATTGTTTTCCTAGCCATCCCATTCCTTGTCTCCAGCAATCCATGACCATCTCCATCAATTATACCTCTATAGAAAGTCCCATCGACCAACAGTCAGTCGAAATACCAACCTTCTACTCCCACTTCAAAGATGTCTTCTGCCCGAAAAAAGCCTCTCAATTATCACCTCACAGATCTCAGAGCTGCCTCAGCTGCTCAGAGCAGCCCCGTGGCCCATTCCTCTGAGACGAAACCTTCTGTCTCAGGCAAACGGAACGATTTGGGATCCCCAGCCCGAGCTGTGGGCCCTGCATGTGTTGTATCTCGACAGGAGCCTCTGGACCTCCCTGAGAACATTCTGAATACCATCTCGCAGGTTAGAGCCCTGTCTACATGATGCCTCTATGCCTTTAAGAGGTCTGTTTTCTCCTCCTGGTGCACTGTTCACGGCAGGGATCCATCCTCTTGCAACATACCGACAATACTGTCCTTCCTTCAAGAGTTGCTGGATAAGGGTTGCACCCCTTCAACTCACAAGGTGTCTGTGGCAGCCATAGCAGCTTCTCATGCTCCTATAGCGGGACGTTTTGTGGGATGGAAATACTTAGTTGTTAATTTTCTAAAGGGATCTAGGTGGTTAAACCCTCCTTGCACCTTTACGATCCCCACATGGGACTTATCTACGGTTCTGAGGGCGCTCAAGAGCACTCCCTTCAAGTCATTGTAAACAGCCGACCTTCAGCCACTGTCGCTTAAAACTGCTTTGCTTTTGGCCCTGGCGTTGGTCAAGCGAGTAGGTCACTTACAGGCTCTCTCTGTGAGCCCTTCCTGCCTCCAGTTTGGGCTTGACGACTCCAAAGCCATCCTAAAACCAAGGCATGGTTATGTACCTAAAGATCTCTCGACTCTGTTCAGAGCACAGGTCATTACCCTCTACGCCCTCCCCTCTTCTGAGGAGGATGGGGAGCTGAATCTTCTCTGCCCCGTCAGGGCATTGAGAATCTACATTGAATGCTCTGCTGTTTAGACTGTCAGACCAGCTCTTTGTATGCTACGGAGGCTGCACCAAAGGGCACCCGGTCACGAAGCAGAGACTATTACATTGGATAATGGATGCTATTGCACTGGCATACTCTTCTTTGGGTCTGCAATGCCCCATTGATGTGCGAGCCCACTCCACGAGAGGTATGGTCTCATCCTGGGCATGGTCCAGTGGTGTGACCATTGCGGATATCTGTGCGGCAGCTGGCTGGGCCTCAATGCCACCTTCACCAGTTTTTACAACCTGGCAGGCCAGTGTTCTTTCTGCATAAGTATTGACCTCTCTGAGTTCATTATGTCTGGGAACCATGCACCTGCCTATGGCAGGACCTTTTTTACAGGGTTTAACTCTTAAACTCGCTGGTTTCTCTCAGAAACCACGACTACGACCAGCCCTGCCTGAGTTGTCTACACTGTACTAATTCTGTGTTAATAGAACGTTTGATGGAGCAGGGCTCGGCCCCAGGGGCCATCCCACTTCCTCTTTTATTTACTTGGTCTCAGGCCCTCCATTGTACATGTATCAAGTAATACTCTTCAGTTGTTCTCGATCATAGCACGACGTGCTTTTACTGGTTTCCCATAGTGTCTAACAAGACGCAGTACGAGTGTAGTATCGAAAGGGAATGTACTCAGTTACTAACGTAACCTCGGTTCCCTGAGATACAGGAACGAGTACTGCGTAGTAGAGGTTGACCGATTGATTTTGGCATTTTTTTAAATTAATCATCATCAAGCCGATTGTGCTGCAGATTAGGCAGATTAATAGGCAAATGTGATTGCCATTCCACCGGCATAAAGGACCAGCTGCATCTTACGCACAGTTGAGCACGTGAGCCTTTCAAATTATACTCCTTTGGCCGTGAGTGCGGAAAAACGGATTTAGTGGACTGCTGTTTTGAAGCTCTCAAGTCACTCACATATGATCTGTTGTACACGCGGATCGTCCTGCACACGGACGGGGTGTGCGAGCCTTTAACCAGCTGTAGTTTACAGGTAGGCGCGGGTACCAAAACCAGGAATCGAGCCCAGCGGCTAAATTATTATACAAGCCTGCGTTGTATAGATAAACTCTGACGTTAATAATTATGTTTCTGTACGCTACTGGAAAATTTCTCTCCCTCTGAGTCTGCGTGTGAGACGGAATAACTCACACTCTGCAGTAGGGTGACCACCTGGCTATTGATCTGTTGCAGGACAATAGATGTGATTTTGCAGGAAGACAGATCAATTTAGAACTATTATGCTATGTAAATATTGATTTACATTTGTTGGCAAACTTGGCATATGCGCTGATTAATGTTTCTGCCGGTGGGTGCCCACACTATAATGTTGCGCTTATGGCAAGATTTATTCCTGGAAAGAAGACAATTCTAGATTCATGGCTGCACATGCAGGAGGACAAAGTTTGAGCACGCAGATGTAATATCTAAGTGAGTGTGCGCCTTTAGTTTTGTGCAAGGGAATCCGCCTGTGAGTGGAGAGATTCCTGCTCGAGCATTTGATGCACTCTCGTGATACAATAATGTCTCTCGACATTTTTCATTATAATAATGCCATAAAACCCGCATTAAATGAACTATTAACGTGTGAAGAAAGTCGTGTCTGAATTTAGCAATTTTGTATTGGTTAAAAAAAATGGAGAATATCTTGTTTATCTGTAGGTGCTCGACCATTTCTCTGTGTGGTGCTTGATCGCCGCTGTTCATTGGAAATATTTAACATCAGGATGGATGATAACATGCTTTAAATCATCGATTTAGGCAGCTTTGAACAGCTCTTGAGGTTCTTATCCAGTATGTGAGATGAAATCCTTGCTGGTGTAGCTGTAGCTCTTTGCGCTGTCCATTCAGTTATCATCAGAGGGAAAACCTCTCTCTATGATTGCATTGGTTGGTTATTTTCACAGCTAGAATATGACAGCTGCACAAATAGATTTTTAAATGCTCACAGTTTTTATTATATTTCTTACTGTGGTATTGTAATTTCAGGGATGAAAAAAATTATTGACATAAATGAAATGCGGAACACTACTTAAGTCTTGCGGGACGCGGGACAAAGCTTCCAATTTCGGGACGGGTGGTCACCCTACTCTGCAGCTGATTGGAGAGGCTTGTGTTGTTCAATAAATGTTTAATTTAAGCAATTTTCTGTATAACTTATTACTTAACTGTGAATTTTTATGAGATGAAGGGGGAAAAAAAAAATCAGCTTAACATATCGGCCTAAAAAATCGGCATCATATATCGGCCATCGGCTGCCCTGATTTCTAAATATAGGCATCGGCATTGGCCAGAGAAAACCCATATCGGTCTACCTCTACTGCGTAGCTAGCCATGCTATGCCGCTGCACAACTCAGGTCATCGCTTCATTCGAATTAACCTGAGAATCCTATTGCAAAATGCTCGCTTATATAGCCAGATGGCTGCGCCCATTTCGGCGGGCTCTGGTGGGCTGCTCTGCCATAGGCACATGCAGCTCTTCTGCACCGTCATTTTCATCTCACCGCACGAACCAATGGCCGTGCAGTTTCACTGCGTTATTGAAAAAGTCTTCAGTTATCGGGGAAAAGGAGTTTTCCCCATAGCGCAGTACTCATTCCTGTATCTCAGGGAACTGAGGTTACGTTAGTAACCGAGTACGTTTCATGTTGACTTTACAGCTGCTGATCTGGCTGGTTAAACCATTGTGTGGTTAAAATTCTCTCATTATGCATAATGAATACACCACACATGACCGACAGAGGTCCCTGGAGGAATGGAAAAAAACAAGAGTAAATATAGGAAAAGATTGTTTTTCTATATAAAGCAAGTTCAGAGTAAATTAAATGCATAGCTGATGAAGTTAAACCTGGATAAAGTATATTTCACTTCTAGCAATTTTTGATTTCAGTGAATGCTGAAGAAATGCAATAAAGTGCAAAATGACCAGAAACATGATATAAAAAGCAAGTTATACATAAAGCATGATAACAACCAGATTAATGGATGTCCTCATTCAAGTTTCATGTGATAAACCTCCAGTTTGGACCCTCTACATGGAAGTTCCAATTCCAAATGCAATGTTCAAAAAATATCCATATTAATTGGAGCATTAAAAGCTTTTTAAATAAGGCCAATATTGACTGCAAGTTGAACAGTCAAAAATACTCCTTAGCTCAGAATGTCAGTTGTTAGTGTGTTGCATATACAGTGGGTACGGAAAGTATTCAGACCCCCTTAAATTTTTCACTCTTTGTTATATTGCTGCCATTTGCTAAAATCATTTAAGTTAATTTTTTTCCCTTATTAATGTACACACAGCACCCCATATTGACAGAAAAACACTGAATTGTTGACATTTTTGCAGATTTATTAAAAAACAAAAACTGAAATATCACATGATCCTAAGTATTCAGACCCTTTGCTCAGTATTTAGTAGAAGCACCCTTTTGATCTAATACAGCCTTGAGTCTTTTTGGGAAAGATGCAACAAGTTTTTCACACCTGGATTTGGGGATCCTCTGCCATTCCTCCTTGCAGATCCTCTCCAGTTCTGTCAGGTTGGATGGTAAACGTTGGTGGACAGCCATTTTTAGGTCTCTCCAGAGATGCTCAATTGGGTTTAAGTCAGGGCTCTGGCTGGGCCATTCAAGAACAGTCACAGAGTTGTTGTGAAGCCACTCCTTCGTTATTTTAGCTGTGTGCTTAGGGTCATTGTCTTGTTGGAAGGAAAACCTTCGGCCCAGTCTGAGGTCCTGAGCACTCTGGAGAAGGTTTTCGTCCAGGATATCCCTGTACTTGGCCGCATTCATCTTTCCCTCGATTGCAATCAGTCGTCCTGTCCCTGCAGCTGAAAAACACCCCCACAACATGATGCTGCCACCACCATGCTTCACTGTTGGGACTGTATTGGACAGGTGATGAGCAGTGCCTGGTTTTCTCCACACATACAGCTTAGAATTAAGGCCAAAAAGTTCTATCTTGGTCTCATCAGACCAGAGAATCTTATTTCTCACCATCTTGGCAAACTCCATGCAGGCTTTCATGTGTCTTGCACTGAGGAGCGGCTTCCGTCAGGCCACTCTGCCATAAAGCCCCGACTGGTGGAGGGCTGCAGTGATGGTTGACTTTCTACAACTTTCTCCCATCTCCTGACTGCATTTCTGGAGCTCAGCCACAGTGATCTTTGGGTTCTTCTTTACCTCTCTCACCAAGGCTCTTCTCCCCCGATACCTCAGTTTGGCCGGACGGCCAGCTCTAGGAAGGGTTCTGGTCATCCCAAACGTCTTCCATTTAAGGATTATGGAGGCCACTGTGTTCTTAGGAACCTTAAGTGCAGCAGAAATTTTTGTGTAACCTTGGCCAGATCTGTGCCTTGCCACAATTCTGTCTCTGAGCTCTTCTATATTATTAAATATTATTATTATCATTATTATTATTATTTTTTTTTTTCAAAATTGAATGTCATTTAGAATCTATTGAAACTGGTTTTAAACTGTTTCCGTAATACTTTACAATAATGTTCATTAGTTAACATTAGTTCCCTTTCATGGGAACATCGACGCTGCGTAGTCGCTTTGGGAACGCCTCTGTGCGTTTGTCTTGAAGCACTCGTGAAATCGAACCAATAGTGTGACGGGACGTCAGTGCGGGTGACGTCACGGACCAGGAAACTATAAAGCACTCCTGAGAACAAAGAACGCCAGCTTCTGTGTCTTCAGCAGCGCTCTGTGTTATCGTGTGTCTTATTTGGTGTTGTCTGTCAATTACATATACAGAGACGATCTCTTTTGTTTGAGAACAAGAGTATCAGTATTACACCACATATATATGTATATAAAAGACACTATAATGGCGAGCAAACGGCATCAGACCGTGTGCTTCTCCCTACCTTCATTACTTCACGGGTGGGGATACACACAAGCTCTGTGTTGTTTGTCCGGGAGCGGAGCATGCCCAGGCGGCCCTCGAGGGGGTTGTTTGCGAGCATTGTAACATAAAACCTCTCCACTCCCGCCGGGCGCTCTTTGAGGAGGGCGCCGCGGCTGGCGTTCTTCGTGGTCGGGTCCCGCATCTACCGAGGCAGACAGGCGGTTCAGATCATGGGGTTCGCAGATGAATTTGGCAGAGGGGTTAGAGACGGGCGCTGCCCTTTCTCTGCCCTTACCTGCCAGGTTTAGTGCCTCTCCCAGGTGGAAGCACGCTCTGCGGTTTCTTCCTCCGGGCTGAGGCACCGGTACACATGTCCAGCTCTGAGGAGGTGGATATTGTGATATTGATTTGAGGACTCGCCACCTCACACACATATCGTGTTTCAAAATCACACGTTTATTATTCTAACATCAGAAACAAATCAGTAGTGTTTGAAAGCCATGATTATTTTGTTAATCTGAAATATTCAGACCGTGATAGACTTGTCTGATTATTTTCTCGATTTAACTGAGAAGTTAAATATCTTTCTGAATTTGTCAACTTACAAATATTGAAGATATATTTATATATATAAAGAAAGTGAACAGCAGTTTGAGTGCTATACTACAAAGCGAGTAGGGATGCACACGCTGAGAGTGGAGCATGCACGTCAGTTCACAGCTGACAGTGTTCATTCATAAAAATGTCCCGAAGTGTAAAGAGAAGTATGCACTAGTGGGAGTTTTTAGCTCCACTCCTGTTGGCTTTATTCTCGAGGGAATAAAAGTCCAACGCAAGGCTCGAATCTCGCGTTTGCCGCGGCAGCGCGCAGATTAAGTCTGCAATAAAGAATATATAGCTCGGATCTCGCGTTTGCCGAGGCAGCGCGCAGATTAAGTCTGCAATAAAGAATATATAGCTCGGATCTCGCGTTTGCCGAGGCAGCGCGCAGATTAAGTCTGCAATAAAGAATATACGGCTCGGATCTCGCGTTTGCCGAGGCTGCGCATAGATATCGTGCCCTTAATATATAGCCGATGATATATAAAATGTTATATATATTTGGAGGGAACTGAGTAGACGGGAGTTCCCTTTCTCTTTTTCCCTATAATATCTTGCAAACTATTACGAGCTATAATTCTTTTTGTATTCCAATATATTCAGCCTGTCTTTTTTGACTGATTGTTTTTGGCTGCATTTAATTTAAGGATTAAATGAAATATTGAATACATTAAATTCTGAGGAATTTAAAGAAGAGAGGCCGGTCTGCCAACCCTGCCACCTCGTGTGCTTCAGGGTGCAGCGGTTTCCAGTGATCCTCTAAGAAGAGGAGGGTCATAGAGTGGTCAATTCAGTTGTTCCTTGCCAGTTCGCCGTTTCAGGGCACTGAGAAAAAAAAAAAAAGTGTCGTCACCCGTGCTCCCCCGCAGAAAGCTTGGGGACCGGGACAGGCAACACAGCTGAAGTCTTTGTGGGGTAAGACAGATCTGCGGACTGTTATCACCAAGAAAGACTTTGACGCCAGTGGCATAGGACATTCGAGGGTAGCCCCCTTCCGAAGAGGGTTCTTTACCACACTATATGGTATCCGCCCCTCCTCGGTGCCCTCAGGGGGCCGTTCTGCCAACCCTGCCACCTCGTGTGCTTCAGGGTGCAGCGGTCTCCACTGACCCTCTGAGGAGGGCCGGTCGACATTTGATTCGGTTGTTCCCTGCCGGTTCGCCGCTTCAGGGCGCCGAGTCAAATGTTCAAAAAAAAAACAAAAAACACCAGAGGCCAGTCTTGAGAGACTGGTTCCCTTAGTAGATTTCTGGTAGAATGGAAACTTCTTCCAAGTATTTCTCAATGGGTACTGCTCACAAAGAAAGGGTTACAGAATTCGGGTCTCGCCCGCCCCAATTTAACAGGGTCTTCCCTATAGTGGTGGACCCCTTGCAGTCTCTGGTATTGGAACACATAGTTCTGACGCTCTTGCAAAAAGGAGCTATAGAAGGGTTTCTCCTCCCAGCAAGCTGTCAGGGTTTTACAGTCTGTACTTTGTTCCAAAGAGGGTTGGAGGGTACTTTCATGTATCCATCCATCCTCAGCACAGGAGGTTCCTCAGATTTGCTTTCGGGGGCGAAGCTTACCAATACAGGGTTCTTCCTTTCTGCCTAGCTTTCACCCCACACCTTCACAAAATGCGTGGATGCAGCTCTGGCTCCTCTGAGACTCCAGGGCATTCGCGTGTTGAATTATATCAACAATTGGTTGAATTTAGCTCAGTTTGAGCATATGGCAGTCCAACATTGAGATGTTGTTCTGTCTCACATCAGAAGGCTAGGGCTGAGAATTAATGCCAAGAAGAGTGTGCTTCTTCCAGCTTAAACTACCAACTATCTAGGGGTAGTCTGGGATTCCATCACGATGCAGGCACATCTGTCTCCTGCTGTGGTGCGTTCCATTCTCTCGGCCGTGAATGGGGTGAAATTAGGCCAGTCACACACTGCAAAACAGTTTCAGAGACTGTTGGGTCTTACAGCAGCTGCGTCCAACGTGATACTTTTTGGCCTGCTGCACATGAGACCCTTACAGTGGTGGCTCAGGACCAAGGGGTTTTCTCCGAGAAGAAATCCTTTTCGCATTATTAAGGTCACGCGGCGATGCCTTCGTGCCTTAGTCATGTGGAAGAAGCCTTGGTTCCTGTCCCAGGGACCTGTGTTGGGGGCTCATTGTCGTCGTGTAATGCTAACGACGGATGCTTCCCTCACAGGCTGGGGGGGGCGATCATGAGTGGTCGCTCGGCTCAGGGTCTTTGGGAGGACCATCTACTTTCCTGGCACATAAATCATCTGGAAATGATGGCAGTATTTCGAGTACTCAAATACTTCCTCCCAGACCCGAGGGGCCATCAAAATGTGGGGGCAGACATCCTGTTGAGGCAGGGGCCGAGGCCCGGGGAATGGAGTCTCCACCCTGAGGTGGTGGAGCTCATTTGAGAACTTCGGTCGTGCAGAAGTTGACCTATTTGCTTCGAAAGAACATCTCTTTGCCCACTGTGGTGCTCTCTGACTAATCCACCCCTCTGGGGTTGGATGCCATGGTGCAGACGTGGCCGAGGTTACGTCTGTACACACTTTTCCCCGATCGCTCTGTTCCCAGGAGTTCTGGAGAGGGTTTGCCTGGAGAGGGTCTATCTCATACTGATAGCCCCATTCCGGCCAACCCGAGTTTGATTTGCAGACCTAGTGTCTCTTCTAGACAGCTCCCCCGTGGAGATCCCCATCAGACAGGACTTTCTGTCTCAAGCGGGCGGCATGATAATTTACCCCCGCCTGGAGTTGTGGAAACTCTGAGCTTGGCCTCTGAGGGGGCTAGGCTCATAGAATCCGGTCTCCCAACTGAGGTTGTCGAGACCATACTCCACTCCAGAGCTCCTTCCACGAGAAAGCTATACAGACAAATAAATGGAAGTTGGTTTCTACTTGCTGTAGACAACGTCAGCTGGACCTGTTCCACTCTTCTATCAGTCTTGTGCTGCAATTTCTCCAAGTATAAAACTTGGATGGTTTATCTCCTTCTACCTTGAAGGTTTATATAGTGGCTATTTCCACTTATCATGCTCTGTTTGGGGACTCTTCTGTGGAAGAGACCCCCTATTTATACGCTTTCTCTGTGGTACCCAGAGGCTGAGGCCTTCTGTGCGTACAAAACTCCGGCCTGGGACTGGGCTATTGTGTTGGAAGGGTTAGCTGAGGCTCCCTTTGAACCATTAGAGGAGGTGTCTGGAAGATTCCTCTCAAAGCTGTCCACCTGTTGGCAATTTCATCTCTCAAAAGAATTGGAGATCTTCAAGCACTTTCGGTTGCTCCCTCATGTTTGGAATTTGCGCCTGGTATGTTCAGGGCTTTCCTTCATCCTAGACCTGGTTATAAATCCAAGGTCCCCCACCAACGTCCCAGGACCGATTGTACTGCAGGCCTTTTGTCCTCCTCCTTTGATTAATCCGGATCAGGAAGAATGAGCAAGTGGGTGGTTGAGGCCATCTCTCTTGCCTATGAGTCATACGGGCAGCCTTCACCTTTGGCTGTCCGGGCACACTCTACTAGGGGTATGGCTGCCTCAAAGGCTTTGATCTCGGGGGTTCCCATTAACGAGATATGTGATGCGGCTGGGTGGTCATCTCAGCATACCTTCATTAGGTTGTATAACCTTGATTTGGGCTCCACTCCAGGGTCCTCGGTGCTCTCGTCGTAAGATAACAGACAGGCACTTGGTCTTATGGCCTAGTTGGGATAGCGTTCCCAAAGCGACTACGCAGCGTCGATGTTCCCATGAAAGGGAACGTCTCGGGTTACGTCTGTAACCCTGGTTCCCTGAATAAGGGAACGAGACGCTGCGTAGCTTAGCCATACTCCCTGCACGCCTGTGAGCGTCTGCTTCATCCATATCAGAAGCTGGCGTTCTTTGTTCTCAGGAGTGCTTTATAGTTTCCTGGTCCGTGACGTCACCCGCACTGACGTCCCGTCACACTATTGGTTTGATTTCACGAGTGCTTCAAGACAAACGCGCAGAGGCGTTCCCAAAGCGACTACGCAGCGTCTCGTTCCCTTATTCAGGGAATCAGGGTTACAGACGTAACCCGAGACATTAAATACATTAGTTAAACCCGTTCACCCAAAAATGAAAATTATGTCATTAATGACTCACCCGCATGTCGTTTCAAACCCGTAAGACCTCCGTTCATCTTTGGAACACAGTTTAAGATATTTTTGATTTAGTCCGAGAGCTTTCTGTCCCTCCATTGAAAATGTATGTACGGTATACTGTCCATGTCCAGAAAGGTAATAAAAACATCATCAAAGAAGTCCATGTGACATCAGTGGGTTAGTTAGAATTTGTTGAAGCATCGAAAATACATTTGGTCCAAAAATAACAAAAACTACGACTTTATTCAGCATTGTCTTCTCTTCTGGGTCAGTTGTCAATCCGCGTTCACGACTCCGCAGTGACGCTGCTTGTGACAGCAGTTGCTGCTGTGTAGGAGCTTCTTCCATCGCTCTTAGTTCTTCATCCGTGTATTCGAGTTCAAATAAATATGGCTGAGCAAAAAAATGTGTCAAAATCCTTAGACATGTTTGCGAAGGTTGTTTTGTTTACAGCGTGTGTCTTCCTCAGACTGTAAACAATAGGGCTGGGAATCGATTCCAAACGAATCGATTCCGAGGTGTTGGGAATTGAGAGTCGATTCCAAAGGTTGGAATCGATTCCATTAAGGGGAATCGAGTCCTCTTTAATATTTTTTTTTAACATAAACCGCAGCCTGTAGCCGATTTCATTTGTCAATACAATCACGTCACATGTAAAGAAATAAAGTTCAGACTAAATAAATGGATCCAGTCATGACCCAGAGTATGGTTTAGTGATGATTGTTTCAACATTGTGTAGGCAATCAGCACAATGACTGACCCAATGAAATGTTTAGAATCGGTTGCTGGGCGGGGTTTGATCTTACTCGTCATAGTTTAGGACAAGAAGAATAAGTCAGTCGACAACAACAATCAATCACACTCACACGAAGAATATTTATATGTGTAAAGGCCCTAAAAAATGTTATATGTGTAAAGTGTGCATGAGTCTGTTCCTGAACAAAATGCTTTTGGAATTTAACAGGAATTTTAGCTATAGTTTTATGATACTGGATGAAATATATGTACCACAAATAAATAAAAATCTATCTATCCACATACATAAGTGTATATATACGTGTGTGTAGGTAGATATGTATGTAAATAGAATCTACCGCATATATGTATATGGTGAACATATTCCTAGTCTTTACACTGTGTCTACTGTCTACACCTGACGCAGGAAGCAAGGCGTGACAAATCCCCTAAGTAAATGCCTCATTCTATGAACAAGCAGCAGTCGCAATACGTCTAATAGGAAGGACAAATGGATTTGCAGCGGTCGCTTTGTCACGCCCGGTGTAGAGAGTTTCTCGCTGTGTGGCACGGTAAGACGCGACAATGTTAGACGGTGTTGGTAAAAAAAAAAAAAAAAAAAGAATCGAAAATAACAGTGAGAAACAGGAATCGGAATCGATTCCAAAAAATCCGGAATTGAACAGCCCTAGTAAACGAAGCTCGGGCGCATCAGATAACATGTCAGCAGCGTCTTATGTGCGGCATCACTGCGGAGTCATGAACGCGGATTGACAACAGACCCGGAAGAGAAGACGATGCTGAATAATATGCAAAATGTATTTTAGATGCTTCAACAAATTCTAACTAACCCACTGATGTCACTTTGATGATGTTTTTATTACCTTTCTGGACATGGACAGTATACCGTACATACATTTTCAATGGAGAGACAGAAAGCTCTTGGACTAAATCTAAAATATATTAAACTGTGTTCCGAAGATGAACGGAGGTCTTACGGGTTTGGAACGACATGAGGGTGAGTCATTAATGACATAATTTTCATTTTTGGGTGAACTAACCCTTTAACCTGAACTAATAATGAACTGAAGCATTTATTAATCTTTGTTAATGTTAATTTCAACATTTTCTAATACATTATTAAAATCAAGAGTTGTATTTGTTAACATTAGTTAATGCACTATGAACTAACAAAAACAAACTACAAAAAGCTGTATTTTTATAATCTAATGTTAACAGAGATTAACAAATACAGTAACAAATGTATTGCTCTTGGTTAGTTCATGTTAGTTAATACATTAACTAATGTTAACAAATGAACCTTACTGTAAAGTGTTACCACTGTTTCTTTCTAATGAATCTATAGAACATATTCACAAATTAAATGACTCAATCTGTCTTTATTCTTGTCATGCCCGGTGGTTATATAAACACACATGAAGATGAAGATAAAGGCAAACAGGTAATATTTAATAAATCCAATGGGTGATTCAAACAGGAACAGAGCTACATACAACGTCCACAAATCATTTATTAATTTACATCAATTTAATTTAATTTTTATACATTAAATCCTTTTTTTTGGGGAAATTCAGTTTAACGCAGGTACAGTTACCATGCGCTATATGAGTTGCTGTAGTTTGTTGTAGTTCTCAAACAATGATGGGTGTTGTGCCAAATTCTGACCCCGTCCAGATTATTACCTCTCTAGTATAGGTAGGTTTAGGATTAGGTGTTCAATGAGGGGGTAACAGTTTGGTAGGGAGTTGAAATTTGGCACAATACCGGCGGTAATAAACCACATGTATCACAAGCATTACAGTAAACGAACAACAACATACCAATCTGTGTGTCATTTGTGATAAAGCGTTGTATCATTCAACAAACCGATGTGTGGAAATGAGTTAGACAAGGTTATAAAATGCGTATGGAAGTGTCCGTATATTACAGACCAGATGCTGTCTTATATTTTTCTAACACAAAACTAGTTATAGGTTAGTTCACCCAAAAATTTTAATTCTGTCATCATTTACTCACCCTCATTTTGTTCCAAACATGTATGCATTTCTTTCTTCTGCTGAACACAAACATACACTCACACACACACAAAGATAATTTGAAGAATGTTGGTAACCAGACAAATTGACGGTAGCTATTGACTTCATTGTCTTCAGTGCCGTCAACTGTCTGGTTACCAACATTCTTCAGAATATCTTCTTTTTAGTTCAACATAAAGTTGAATAAATTATCACAGAATGTTGGACAGAATTTTTGGTGAACTAAACCTTTAACTTATATACATATGTTAGCTAATACTTGGGAAACACTTCTTAAAGGCAAGCCTCTGACAACTGTGTAACACAGCTTCATTTTGGATTTAAATGTTTTTTTTTATTTTTATTAAATGACATGTAGATTATCACAAGACTTGGCTATATTGTTTTTGTTTGCTGTTCATTTATGTAACAGCACTTTTCCAGTTGGTGAGGAACATGCGTACAGTATATTAATGCTGTTTTGGTGTGTTTAGAGATGAACTGCTATGATATTTGCTGCAGCAGCACATATTAGGTGTGTTGGACTAGAAGCGGCGCTGCACAGGCTAATCACGAGAGCAATTCTCAAGCAAATGGAACCATCTGCTCTCCAATCACTTTCAAGGTACTTTGATGTCATACACCGATCGGTCTATGCAGAGCTGCTTCAAGTCAAAAACACCCATTGATAGGAAATGAATGGATTGATGGCTGAATGGAAAGATGTGGTGTTTGATGCTGTCATGTGACTAGTGTTTTTCAACAGTCTCTGTCTTCAAGTCCAAGTCAAACCTCAAGTCAGATTTTCATGAGTCCAAGTCAAGTTATTACATAAAGACGTTATTCTTTATTAAGTCTTTATTACACTTAAGTGTGACTCGTGTTTCCATCTCTGGTCTCTGGAGATGCACATCAGCTGACTAGCATGGCGCTTGTATGCCATGCAAGTTATTCATGAGTAGAAGAACATGCACTATACTCTGCTCCCCAAGCATTCAGTGCAATCTATCAATTTAACCATATAAACTATTAAATAGTTTAACTGTATAACATCAAATATAAACTATTTTGAGTCACTATACATACTTGAGTTCAGTGGTTTGCATGTGTTGTGTAAACCCTAATCATGCATGAATAACAATAATAATAATAATAATAATAAAAAAAAAAATCAACATTAAAAGCAGTATAACCTATCACATGGTTTGTATAAATACTAATTTTTAATTGGTTAATTCTGAGCACGGAGGCACCCCTCAGTTGTTTGGTCCATTCATACATGCCTTTATGCTCATGTATGTAATGTTTTATATATGGTATGAGCCATTTCAGTCTGATGAGCATGACTTAGTTATTAATGACATTCTGTGCTCTCTGTGAGTGTTATGTTTTGGCAAAAACTCATTAAAAATTCAGTATTTGTTTTTGTGCATGGAACCTTGCTACGTTATTAAGCATTGAAGGCCACTT
Source organism: Chanodichthys erythropterus (assembly GCF_024489055.1). Lineage (NCBI taxonomy): Eukaryota > Metazoa > Chordata > Actinopteri > Cypriniformes > Xenocyprididae > Chanodichthys > Chanodichthys erythropterus. The sequence goes on along the minus strand of NC_090225.1, from coordinate 26,629,869 downwards.
TTTATTTCCAATGTCCTTGTTTCTCAAGTAAAGGCCTGCCAAAGATTTTTCATTAGCATGGATAATTGGTTATATACAGTACTACATTTGTGTGTGTGTGTGTGTGTGTGTGTGTGTGTGTGTGTGTGTGTGTGGTAGTGGTGGTGGTGGGGGTGTGCGGTTAGCTGTTAAGTTCGATTGGGTCTAGATTTGTGACAACTCAAGCACTGGCCACTCTGCCCGCATTCTCCACCAACTGTGACACGTCCCCAATGCAAGGAGAGGCAGGAGCAGGGTTAACAGGAATAATCTTTTATTTAACCAAGGACATAGGATGGCCAAAAGAAATCTAAACTGGAACCTAGGTTCATCCCGGTCTGGGGTGTCCGTGACAGTCGTGTTTCCCTCGTCTGCTTGAACACTGGGCCACCTTGAAGGGGGAGGACAGAACAAAAGAAAGGCAAAGTTGGTAAAGCAGAGGTTATTAGCTTAACTGTATCTTTTTTCTCTTCAGCCGGTCTCACTCTAGGCCTCCCTGTGCTTCCGCACCTCGTCCTGGGGGTGTCTGCACCCAGGACCATTCAAACTTGAGTGAAGCAAAGTTCCCAGATTTATTGTGACGTCAATTGGGCCATTATTACTACAGCTACATTATACTAGGCTACAGCTGTGAGTGGGTCCGTGTTTGGAGTGTGAGCAGGTGGAAGTAGTCATAATTGATGACTTTTTCTAGTTGGGACCTACTTCTTTGTTCGTGGGCTCTTTTCTCCAATATTGGATTGCCACACGTTTATGCAACCTTTTTGCTATCCTTGCATGCATGTCATGCATGTTACTGGTGAGGTTGCTATTGTTATCCAAAGGTTGTTTTCTGTAATTGAATAAAGCTGAAATAAAATAAAACGATAAGATAAATTAAAAATAATATTAATAAATTAATACAAAAAATTTATAAGATTAAAAACTTTAATTTAAAAAAATAAATAAATAAAAGGTTAATATTAGAAATGTTCCCTTGGCAACTAAGTTACATAATATTAATTTGAAGTACTAAAATAATAAAAACTAAAATAAATAAAATAAAAATTATTTTAAAATTAAATTGAAAACTTAAAATATAAAAATAACAGCTAATTCCAATGTTTAATAAATACTATTAAGGTATATAAATACACTCTAAAAAATGTTTGGTTAAACACAACCCAAGTTGGGTTGAAAATGGACAAACCCAGCAATTGGTTTTTTTTAACCCAGTGGTTGGGTTAAATGTTTGCCCAACCTGCTGGGTAGTTTTATTTAACCCAACTACTGATTGAAAATGACTATATGGCTGGCTTAAAATGAATCCAAAATAGGTGAGAAATTAAAAATCAGACACATAATTACTAGAGGCAACAATAATAATCAAAAGGTGTACATTTATTAATAAGCAATTTAATAAATGTTTATTGTTTATTATTCATTATCTTATTAATAAATGCTCATTTATTAAACATATTATTAAATGTTAATTTCCAGCATATTTTGGGTTCATTTTAAACAACCCAATTGCTGGGGTTGTCCATTTTCAACCCAACTTGGGTTGTTTTTAACCCAGCATTTTTTAGAGTGCTAAAATAACACTACTGGCTGTTTATGGTGGCATGAGCTGAAATATTGAATATAACTTTGCACAGACAAGTATAATTTTATTTTATCACTGAATGTTATTTAGTATAATGTTTATGTCTTGTTGATATACTTTTGAAATTGTGTGTATTTTGAGATTATTCTCGATAAAATTCTTGACTCATTTTTTTGTATGAACCATTCCTTCAACTTGTACTAAACCTGGAACATATTCAATATATATATTTTTTTATCTTAGCTGTGGAAAAAGTGGAAGACAGAGTAAAAATAATATTTTCTTTTCTACAGTTGCTTGCAAACAGACTTACTAACTACATTTTTGAGAACCTCAGTTAAATCAAATTGTGTAAATTATTTAATGTTGGTCTACTCTTTTAAAATTATTTAAAGTCTTATAATTGCAGTTCAGCTTCCCTAGCCTCATCTTAGAGTGGGGATTTCTACTGGGAGTGATCACAATCAGAGGGAGGTATAAAGTTACAGTCTGTGTATAAAAATATCTCTGTAATGTCTGGCAAATTGCTGAAAAGTATTGCCCTGAATGTAGACCAAACACAAGACGTTATTTTTGTAAAGGGGGGATAGAGTAGAATATTGGCGTGAGTGAACGAGCGCTCTAACTCTCCCACAGTATCTTTAACGTTTGACGTGCTTGTCATTTCCGCTCTGCTTTTCACACCATTTTACTTAGTGTGCTGGAGAGAAAGACTTATACAATTCAGCATGTTTTTGTCTCATAAGCTCTCAGTACTCATTTTCTTTATTTTTCTTTGTTGGCACATTGGTCCTCTGCTCTGGAGATGATGTTTTCCAAGTGGTCCCAAGGCAATATCTAAAATGTTCAAAGCTAGTCTTTGTAGTCTTTGTCTTTGCTAAATTTCTTTTCTTTTTCAGTCTGTGTTCAGTGAAATAAGCTGCTTCTGAAAATATTGGTCATCAACCTCAGATCAAATATTATGAGCCTTTTTTTTATTTTCCATTTATTTTGTAATTTTTACAACCCTGTTACCAAGATTTGAGGCATGTTTACATGCCCTTTATCTCAATGATTTGAATATGTGAAAAGGTTGCAAGTAACATGATTAAGCCTAAATTAAGATTGGGGTTAGCTAGTCTGCAGCAAATGTTGTATTTGAGTTACTGATCAACTATGATTTCCCACAAATTAAAGAACACATTCGTATTAACATTTTGTGTAAGTATTGTCGAAATGAAATTAGATTATTTACTTGTCTTCTGTCATGCTGTAGAAGGGATCTAAATAATATTACTTCTTGGGTGTCACTTTAATATGGAAGCTTGTTTCCATCACGGAATAAAAAATAAATAAAAAGGTAACCGCGACTTTTTATCTTTTTTCCTCAGAATTGTGAAATGTAAACTCGCAATTCTGAGGGAAAAAATTATTCAGAGATAAAAAGTCATAATTATCTTTTAAATTGATTTATTCCATAAAACAAGCATCCATATGACATAAACTCGCAATTGAGGAAAAAAAAGTCAGAATTGCAAGTTTATAGGATGCAGTTCTGAGGGGAAAAGAAAGTCAGAATTTGTGAGATGTGGACTCACGATCACAAGAAAAAAAGAGTGGAATTGTGAGATAAAAAGCCACAATTACTTTTTTAAAAAAATGTTTTATTCCGTGCCGGACACAAGCTTCCATACTTTTAAGGACTCTATTTGTAATGGGGAAAAATACACATTAAAGTGACAGGGTTGCACAAAAAATCAGAATGAAGATAAATATTACATTTTTAATTATAATTAGTTAAAATAATTCTACAAAAATGCAGTATCAAATGAGCAGTGTGTCAAAATCACCATTTTAAGAGGAGGATACAGACAGGCATTTAATGTATTTAGAACTAGATACTTTTTATGGTAGGTTAATTTTATGTTAAATAGCAGTTCATTAAAAATATCTAATCATCCTCGCAAAACCAAAAAACATGTGAGTTGTGCCTCTAAATGCTTAAAAAGTGGTGGAATGTTGTTCTAAAAACCCTAATATTGAACAGAGTCAGTAAAACGTTCATTTGGACCTGAGCTATATACTGTACACCACGTTTGTGATTTCAGAACTTCTTTTGTAAAGGTTTATGGTTAAATGCGTTCAAGTTTTGGAGACATATCAATTGCTTTACATAACTGAAACTGAATTGTATAATTAAGGAAAATCAGGCATCCACTGTGCAGCAATCATGACAGCTCCTTCAATGCTGTTTTAAAAGTTGGTTAATTAAGAGAAGCCCATATTGGAGCTGGAATCTAGACAAAGAGGAAGTTAAATTAGTGTTTTGGTTTTGATGACTATTCTTGCAGGTAATTAATGAGTAGGTTTGTCCAAACTTTTGACTTTTAGTGTAGCTCTTGACATGTTTAGATACTGTACATAATGCTCTGTTGCAAGAGAGAGGTGGCTACAACAAGGATTATGGGCATTGTGCTGGATGCCTTTCTAATGAGGCATCAGATTTGTTTTGAGTTTCCACCTCTACAGAACCTGAGAACAGGATTAATGTGTCATCAGTTAGACTAAAGATACTTATTCTGTATTACTATTTCCACTTCATCAACATATCCAACAAACACAGTTAATCCAGTCTTGTATCAACATGTGAAGAGCCCTCAAGAATTGACATGCAAAGCGCAACAAACAACTACACATGTTCTGCTCTCCCTCTTAGGCCTCTTATCATTTTTTTTTTTTTTTTTTTTTTTAATAAGACTTTGCATTTTAGACAACAACGCAGGTCAGACACAAGATGTTCAAATTTCTTTCAGGAACAAAATGTTGATGTAATTGAGTTTTTAATTATGTTTGAAGTATCAACTGTATCAAAGTCTTTAGGAAAAATAGGAACAAATTAGACAGTTGTTGACACTTGAAAAGTATAACGATACAAATTTAATGTGGAAGCATGAGAAATGTTTTTGGTAACACTTTACAAATTTGTTAACATTAGTTAAAGGGATACTTCACCGCAGGCAAAATGGGCTTTCGATAAAACTTGGCAGCCTATACAGTAGAAAGGTGGGGGAAATAGAGAAATTAGGAAAAAATGCTTTTGTCTTCCCTTTTGCCAAATAGGTAGGAAAACCTCAACACCCATAATGCACTGGGCATGTTGCCTTCCAACACTGTAAAATATAATACCCTATATCTACTCAAAAAAATAGTGGCAACAGATTGCAAGCAATATTATTAACTACAAACCCGATTCCAAAAAAGTTGGGACGCTGTACAAATTGTGAATTAAAAAGGAATTCAATAATTTACAAATCTCATAAACTTATATTTTATTCACAATAGAATATAGATAATATATAAAATATTGACAGTGAGACATTTTGAAATGTCATGCCAAATATTGGCTCATTTTGGATTTCATGAGAGCTACACATTCCAAAAAAGTTGGGACAGGTAGCAATAAGAGGCCGGAGTGTTAAATTTACATATAAGGAACAGCTGGAGGACCAATTTGAAACTTATTAGGTCAATTGGCAACATGATTGGGTATAAAAAGAGCCTCTCAGAGTAGCAGTGTCTCTCAGAAGTCAAGATGGGCAGAGGATCACCCATTCCCCCAATGCTGCGGCGAAAAATAGTGGAGCAATATCAGAAAGAGTTTCTCAGAGAGAAATTGCAAAGAGTTTGAAGTTATCATCATCTACAGTGCATAATATCATCAAAAGATTCAGAGAATCTGGAACAATCTCTGTGCGTAAGGGTCAAGGCCGGAAAACCATACTGGATGCCAATAATCTTCGGGCCCTTAGACGGCACTGCATCACATACAGGAATGCTACTGTAATGGAAATCACAACATGGGCTCAGGAATACTTCCAGAAAACATTGTCGGTGAACACAATCCACCGTGCCATTCGCTGTTGCCGGTTAAAACTCTATAGGTCAAAAAAGAAGCCATATCTAAACATGATCCAGAAGCGCAGGCATTTTCTCTGGGCCAAGGCTCATTTAAAATGGACTGTGGCAAAGTGGAAAACTGTTCTGTGGTCAGATGAATCAAAATTTTAAGTTCTTTTTGGAAAACTGGGACGCCATGTCATCTGGACTAAAGAGGACAAGGACAAGTTGTTATCAGCGCTCAGTTCAGAAGCCTGCATCTCTGATGGTATGGGGTTGCATGAGTGCGTGTGGCATGGGCAGCTTACACATCTGGAAAGGCACCATCAATGCTGAAAGGTATATCCAAGTTCTGGAACAACATATGCTCCCATCCAGAAGTCGTCTCTTTCAGGGAAGACCTTGCATTTTCCAACATGACAATGCCAGACCACATACTGCATAAATTACAACATCATGGCTGCGTAGAAGAAGGATCCAGGTACTGAAATGGCCAGCCTGCAGTCCAGATCTTTCACCCATAGAAAACATTTGGCGCATCATAAAGAGGAAGATGCGACAAAGAAGACCTAAGACAGTTGAGCAACTAGAAGCCTGTATTAGACAAGAATGGGACAACATTCCTATTCCTAAACTTGAGCAACTTGTCTCCTCAGTCCCCAGATGTTTGTAGACTGTTATAAAAAGAAGAGGGGATGCCACACAGTGGTAAACATGGCCTTTTCCCAACTTTTTTGAGATGTGTTGATGCCATGAAATTTAAAATCAACTTATTTTTCCCTTAAAAAGATGAAATATCAAATGTTTAAACTGAGAAAATGTATCAATGTTGTTGAAATTTGAAACTTCCACATCATTGCATTCTGTTATTATTCACAATTTGTAGTGTCCCAACGTTTTTGGAATCGGGTTTGTAAAATTTAACAAATACGAATTGAGTTAAAATTAATCAAATGACTTCCTTAAAGTGAACCATTTAAAATGAGTAACTGTAAATAGCACACAAAAAGATTAAGTAAAATTTAAACAAAAATTGGGTTGACAAGACAAAACAAAACTATATTAATGAATACTACTTAATGAAATTATTTTGACATTACACAAAATTAAGTTAATATTATTAATAATATTAAGTGGATTATTTAAATTAATGTATTTTAATTAATTAAATCAGGTTTTAAGTATAAATAACAGACAGATGTCAAATATTAAAACTCTTTATTTATCAGAAAATTGGCCAATAGAAATGCAGACAAGGATTGATTTTCCAGGTACAGATGACTGGTGTGTAGTCTGTGGTGTAAAAGATCACCACTTGTTGCAATCTGCAGATTTTACACCACCATGTCACTACATTGCACCTATTAAAAAACACACGAGAGAAAAAAACACACACATGTGTAGATTTAGACGTTTTAACAGTTAACTACATTTTTTGCACTTTAATTCATTTTTGTAGCTCTACTACCTAATGATACTGTGCAGCCAAATGAATCTATGTTCATATTTTGTTGTAAGAGTTAAACAAAATGTTGAAATGATAATTATAAGGGCTGGAAAGGGTGCATATGAGCACTGGAAATGGCATACACTGTTGAATGGCAGCGATAGGCTAATAGTTTTAACTTATCTGTTTAGCCATTAATCAGTCTAAAACATGATTTTCTACTTTGTTGGTGGTAATAACACACAACCTGGACAATTAACAACAGTTTTAAGAAATAAATTAAATTATCTTCCTTACCTTTGTCAAAGAATTAGTTAAAAATAGCGTCGTCAGATCGTCATCTACGTCAGCCTCCACATTGTCAGCAGGAATGCAGTAAAGCCAGGCCTCGTGAATATAAACCATTCAATAGCAGTGCTCAGTAGGTTTACAGCTGCCTTATTTAGCCTTCTTTGTTCGTATTAACACAAAAATAAGAGTAAAAAAGAGTGTCCTCACACTGTCTGCTGCGGGAAACTCCACGTCATTCCTTAAAAGCGCGCACTGCAAACGGAAAAGCTTTTCAAAACTCATTTCCATCATGTTGGATTCATTCAATTTTCTCTCTGTTTGGAATTACTCAATAAGAATAGATACATTCTTAATGACAAAATTGAGTAGATTTTTGTTACGGACTATTTTAATTAATTTTAACACAAAAAATTTCCAAAAAACATGAAATTTATTTAGTTAAATAAAGTTTACATATTAAATTCCATGAACTCTACAAACCCACAGAATGACTTTTTACAGTGAAGGCCACTCCCACCAGTCTGTTATGGATACCAGTGTCAAATACTGCCTTACCGTAGTAGGAAATACTTCTTAGCAAACTTTCAAAAAACAGAAGTATAATCTGTAATTTTAACAAAAGCCCTAGCTGTCAAAAGTCTGCCGGATGATACATTTTTTTGTCATCAGGTGGACATTTGCTGACAAATAAACTTGAATTTCTTGGTCTAACATGAAGAATAGAGTAAACATTGTTCATTTACATATACTAGTTACACTTTAATGCACTGACTAACATTAAACAATGAACAACGTGTTTGTTGTAGTATTTATTCATCCTTGTTAACATTAGTTAATAAAAATACATTGTAAGTTTGTTAGCTCATGTCCGTTAAAAAATGTTAACAGATAAAACTTTTGATTTTAATTATGTATTAGTGAATGTTGAAATTAACATTATTATTATTATATAGATTAATAAATGCTTGCATTGTTAGTTCATTTTAACTAAAGTAGTTAACTAATGTTAACAAATTAAACCTTTTTTAGTTACTTAGTGTTACCATATTTTCATATTGAAAACTCCACTCTATCTGTTTAGATAGTAATGAGATTAAAAAGACCAATCAACATATTTATAAGATCACATTTGTGAATTTTCTTTCCTGTGGGAAACTTTTTGGACAAAACAAGTTTACTCTTTCTTTGCACAGGAAACTCAATATTTCATTTAAGTATCAACTTCATCTCAAATCTTTTTCTTAAACTTCTTTAGTCTAGCTTTATCCTATCTATGATGTTCATTCGTTAAGCATGACAAAACAAGTGGAAAATCTCCCTTCAGTGTGTTGGTGTGGAAACTTTGTTCTTTCTGTTTGCACAGGCATCGTGCTGTGCTTCTATTCTTGGGCATGTCGATTAGGCCTCTGATCGGATAATTACGAGAGCTGATTGAAAATCATGCATATATTGTGTTTTTGAAGAGGAGATTGCTGTAATTAATGTAATGTACAACGAAACGATCATTTCTCTTTATTCATTTAGCATAAGCTTCAGCGGCATGTGCTGTGTATTTTCTCACACTTTATTTGTTTTTCATATTTGTGCTGTTAGCATGACAAACATTTTGCACTGTAATTAAGTGTCTGAGTTAATAACAAAATGAAGCTGTCTCTAAAAGACCTGCATTCAAATTAAATATGGCATCACCACACACACACACACACAAACACACACACAGCCAACTTTAAGCTGCTATTAAGGACAAACCTAATACATGGACGCCATCCCTGGTCTAAATGGGGTTTACTGCATCTTGGCTGAACAGCAACAAATCAAAACAAGGATTCAAATCTGTCAAACTTTGGTTGTGCAAACTGCTTCTTTAAATTCACTCTGTATCTACTAAAAGCACCTGAGATAATAGGGCATGTGAATTTGGGCCCAATTCTCGCCTTCCGACAATCCTGGGTAAAGTCCTGATTATCTTGATGGTTTTCCTGTGGTGTGAGGTGTGTTAGAGTTACTGAATCTATACTGAATCGGGCCGCACCAATCTCAAATCTTAAAAATCCAACCTGTTGCTTGGGGGAACCCTGAGGACACGCACCCACTCTGTAGATTGTCACATAGAACGAAATGATACCCAATCAGAAAGCAAGTTGATGGAAGACGGAAGCATAACTCGACTTCATCCAAACCTTTTTCTTTTTTTCCCTCACAATTTTTCTATAAAAAGCAGTCCAAACACTACTGTTGCCATTTCTTCTTGCCCGTTTTCCTCCATGTTTGTTTACTCTAAAGTCACGTTTGACAACAAGAGATTTTGCGAGATTTCCAGTGTTCTCATTCTGGATTCTGGTTGTCTGTGAATGGAATCTTTTAGTGTATGGTGTGTGTCTTGGTCACATTGCGGCACTCCACACTGTTAAATCTGATTTTTTTTTATCCTCATGTTTATGGTCTCTCACTTTTTGAAAATCTGATAAGATTGTCAAGCTCTTTTAGTGTGGGCCATCCTTAAAGGAATAGTTCACTCAAAATTGAATATTCTGTCATCATTTACTCACCCTCATGTCGTTCCAAACCAGTAAGACTTTTGTTCATCATATTTGTGTCCCTCAATTGACAACTACACAACTACCACTTTGACGCTTCAAAAAGTTCACCAAGAGATTTTAAAACTAATCCATTTGAATTCAGTACTAATTTTCTGAAGAGATACAATCAATTTATATAATAAACAGATTGAATTTAGGCGCTTACTCGCGTATAAACATTGATCAGCGAACATAAGCAGAAGCTCAACCGAAACTGCTTGTCGTGCAAGAGCAAACCTCTTGCAGAAGCTCAAACGTGCTGCATAACACGAGAATGAACCTCACTGGTGCATGTCAGGCAAACATGCTTGAGCTTCTGTTTAGCATAACTGATGTGTGCGTTGATCAATGTTTATAAGTGAATAAAAGCCTAAAATAAATCTGTCCAGCATATAAAGCAATCATGTCTCTTCAGAAAATTTAGACTAAACCATTTAGTTCATATGGATTAGTTTTACGATCTCTTTATGAACTTTTTGAAGCGTCAAAATGGTAGTTGTGTAGCCGTCTATGGACAGAAAGCTATCAGATTTAATAAAAATATCTTAATTTGTGTTCCAAAGATGAATGAAAGTCTTACGGGTTTGGAAAGACATGAGGGTTAGTAAATGTTGACAGAATTTTCATTTTTGGGTGAACTGTCACTTTAAGAATGAAGTGTACCTACTGATAGCGTTTTTGTTTGTTTATTTGCATGTACTGTCTATTTTGTTTTAGCTTATGATTCACTAAAGAATTTGCAATCAAGTAACTGAACACACCCAAAAATTCTGCACTGAGCAAACTTTACAAATAAATCAGAATAACTGCTAGAAGCCTACGATCCCGTGACCAGGCCTTGTTGGTGGTTCCTCGCGCTAGACTAAAGGGTAGAGGCGAGCGTGCATTTGCGGTGGCAGGGCCACGACTCTGGAACACCCTGCCTTTAGAGATTCGACTGGCCCCTTCCTTGCCTATTTTTAAGTCCTTGCTAAAAACTTTTTTATTTTCCTTAGTGTATTGACTACTATGATATGTTACATTTTTAAATGGGTGGTCTATTTTCCGTGTATGTGTAATATTCTTGCTCTTCTGTAAAGCATTTTGGTCAGCCTGGGGGCTGTTGTAAATTTGCTATACAAATAAAATTGAAATTGAAATTGTTATTACAAGAAAATAAAATTCAGCATTAACTGAAATGAACTAACAGTGTTGGTGAGCAACATCTGTACATTTGTTACAGTATTTAGAAATCTTTGTTAGGGTTAATAAAAATAAAACTGTTCATTTTTAGTTCATGTCAATGTTGTTAAAGGGTTAATTCACCCACAAATGAAGATTCTGTCATTAATTACTCACCCTCATGTCGTTCCAAACCCGTAAGACCTTCATTCATCTTCAGAACACAAATTAAGATATTTTTGATGAAATCTGAGAGCTTTCTCTCCTTCCATAGACAGCTACACAATTCAAACGTTGACGCTTCAAAAAGTTCATAAAGAGATCGTAAAACTAATCCAAATGAATTGAGTGGTTTAGTTCGAATTTTCTGAAGAGACTTGATCACTTTTTATGATGAACAGATTTAATTTAGGCTTTTATTCACATATAAACATTGATCAGCAAACATAAGCAGAAGCTCAACTGAACATGAAAGACGTGTGAGGACAAACCTCTTGTGGAAGCTCAAACATACCAATGAGGTTTGCTCTCGTGCGTTACGCAGCACGTTTCTTGCACATCATTCAGGTTCAGTTGAGCTTATGCGGGCATCGGGAAAACCTTTGCATGCGGTGTGAAACAGGTCTAAGATGGCATTTATAATAAGCCTAATTTTGAAAGGAGGCATGTTTATGCTGAAAAGAATGACAATGGCTTTATTTAAATAGCCTGACACAGTGCAGCTAGCGCATGGTTAAACTGGATTGTTGATGATGGTTTGTAAATATGACACATGTTTTTTTTTCACTGAAATGCAGCGTGCAAAATCGGCAAAGCTTTTTAATTAATTCGCCTCTCAGTTGCTCAAGTTGTCCAAGTTTATGCTGATTGTTCAGAGCTGGTTTTCCAAGTAAAACTTGGGCGTTTTTCATTATTCTTTGCACCAGGGAACCCATTTAATGTGCTATTGAATAAAATGTACTATAATGTGCTTTAGACAAGTTAATTTTAGATTGGATTATTACCTTTTAACCAGCATGTCAATCAAGGAACAGATACTACATATGTTGGCCCCCCCACTTCTGTCTTTGTCTGTCTGTTAGTATGTCTCTCCATTCCAATTTTAATCTACTTGTAATAGGTATTTAAAGCCGGTAGAAGTATGATGGTCTACTAATCAGTAAATCAATTACACGGTGACCTAGAAATAGTAGAATTAGAAGTAATTGGTGCAAATCTGACCCCCCCTCCCAGTATTAACTGCAGTAGACTCTATAGGGACACTGACGTTCAGCACTCATTCACAGCTAATACTGAAACACATACATAATAACTTGTTTCACCTTTAAAACAACTTTTTTTTTTCAGTTGCAAATATGATTAAATTAAAGTTCAACAGTAAAACTTTTTAAGTTGCCAAGATTATTTTCCGTGAATCAGTTCATTCAGTGTGCATTTCAAAAAACTGATTTAAAACTTGTTCAACAATTTGATTTGCATCATCAGTGATATTTGCAATTTTTATGTTTTAAACATGTTTTTAGGTAAATATTGCTGTTTAATATCATTATTCATTGATTATTTTCACGTAATATTTTAATTTTAAATTTTTGAAAGCTGTTTACTTGATTAGAATTATGGCTTGTATTATTACAAATGACACTGTTAAGCCATTTCAGAGCAAGTATTGATAATATTGATTCATAAATATTGGGAAGTTTATTAAAAATCAATAAAAGGCTGAAAAGTTATAGATTATTTAAATGTATTCAATAATTAATATTTTTTCTATTTGAATAATTTCCCCCTTATAGAAAAATGGCAGCAAAAGAATGTTCAGCATCACTGCTTCATCCTCTCACTGTGCAAAAGTCTTAGGCACGTTAGAATTTTTACCAAAAAGTGGGTTTTAAGCCAGTTATTTATATCTCTTGCTGTAGTGTGTCAATAGAAAATGTCAGTTTACATTTCCAAACATTCCTTTCCTAATTAATTCCTAATTAATAATTAATGATATTCGAGTGATAATTATAATCGAGTGAGATGTTTGTAAGCACAAGGAGTCTGACAACACGTGGAGATCTGATCTCACAATCATCAAGTCCATCTAGGATTACATAAAGAAACAGAAAAAACTGAGAGAAACTAAATCCAGAAGAACTGCGGCAATGTCTCCAAGATTCTTGAAGAAACCAACCTGCAAAGATACTGTACTGTGTAAAACTTGTGTAAAAATTAAGTGAGGATGCTTTCAAAAATACTTTCATAAATATATTTTATTTATCATTTAACTTCTATTAACCAAATCAAATCAATATTTGGTGTGACCACCCTGTGTGTTTAAATCCGCTTTTGTCCTAGGTTCACTTGCGCATAGTTTTTCAGGTAGCTTTGGAGGCAGGTTTCCTCAAGTGTCTTGCCACAGTATTTAGTTTTTCTCAATTTTTCTGTTGTTTTTGTCTGTACAGATATTTACCTGTACATATTGTCGTTTTGCTTCAGGAAGTTGGGCAGAATTGACAGAATGGTTAGTTTTTCCGGATTTTCCATCGGGCCGCTTTATCTGTATTTATTATTCTTTGCAGCCTTTGGCCACGTTGCTGCAAATAACTTACTGCTGCGAAACGTTTACTCTTTGAATTCTTGTATTCTGGCCATTATGACAAAAAGTTTGCAAAGAAGTATCTCCTACTAAAGCAAGGCGTTATTTGACTCTGGTCAAGCGTACCACTTTTACCAGTTTTGTCTTACTCTCCAATCACACAATACCCATATTTTCTGCCATTTTCCATAACCTGAGAGATGACAGCTCTAGCATTAGTGATTAATAGCAAAATATGACCCTTGCAGCTCATGCTTTTTTAAAATGTCAATGACGTGACAGACAACTACATGCTGAATGCGCTTCTATAGTCTTAGAGATCCTACTGATATTGTACTTACTCATTGAACACTATTTTCTCTCTGTTCATAATCTATTCTTGGAATGTGCTTTTGCAGTCTGGCTGGTGTTGGACAAGTGTTGACGGTTATAATCCGCCTCATTTGTGGCAAGTTGCCCTGGTTTGTTGTTATAATGACTCAATTCATGGTTACCTCTGCAATTTGAAATGTTTCAAACTAAAACATGCGTGACAAATGCTCACACATGCCCAGTCATAGCACTGGCACAAAATCAACTCTACAAGCTCATACTGAAAATATTCAGTCACTTTCTTTTCACCTTTTTCTTCTTTCTGCTAGATGTACTCCTTGATGGGCTTTTTATGTTTACCCAGATGTTTAAATATATTCTGTCATAAAATTATGATCATTTACTCACTACTGTTGTTCCAAACCGGTATTGTTTAGTGCAGCACAATAGGCGATGTTTTGAAGCCCCTTGTTTTAGATATTCATTCACTGATATGAAGTAGCAAGTTCGCAGGGTTTGTTAAAAGTTGTGCTGGAGTAAATATTAAAGTGCTTGTTTAGGATGCATTAAATTTATCAAAACTGACAGTAAAGAATGATGTACTGAAGTAATGTCTGCTGAAAATCCTGCCATTACAGGAATAAATTACATTTTAGAATATATTCAAATAGAAAACATTTATTAGGGGCCGAGCACCGAAGGTGCGGAAGCACCTATTGTAACCGTTAGTCGTTGTTGTCGTCGTTTTCTTCTTTCTCCTCTTCCTCTTCCGCTCTTGAGTCTATGGTAAAAAGTTGGGAACTTTGGCATACAGATAGAGGAGAGTTCGAACATTAACCACAGCAATTTTAAAGTCTCTAACTCAATCCCTTTAGCGCCACCAACTGTCCAAAGGTGCACTTACGTTTATTTATTTATTTTATAAATATTAGGGTTCCTCCACTTTCAGAATCCCAATTTAACATCTGATTATGATGTAAGTAATATATTTCAGACTGTTTATGACATAATGCTATTATTTGGAGTACAAAACTTGAAATAGAGCAAACAAATCATATAACCTTTTATGTTACTTTTATGGTGCCCTTTATACTTTATGGAGTTTTAGAACAGTACATGATGACAGATGACAATTTAATATACTTTATACTTCACTTCAAGACTATATTTTTGAAAGGTGCATGTAATAGTGTGTTTTGAACAATATTCTATATCATTATAGCATGCTTTATGCAATAAAATCGATTAAAGTAGCTTCAGTAGAGAAGGTCACACATCCTAATCATTTTCAGCATTAAAGTGAGCTGGTGAAAATCTTGGATTGTTGTGTATTTGGAAGGTACTGTGCAAAATTTGATTAACCCCAGGAGGTGTTTTTTGACGATATAGTAGCTATTGTTAAAATTCATTTCAATATATTGAGTTCACAATAAATAGTCGTTCTGTTACTCTCCGGGGTGATTTTTAACAGTTTGGCCTTATCCCTCTTTCATTGTGAGGAAGTGAGGAGGGATTGTGCAATCCATTGTCGCTTCTTTAGGGAAAATCTATTTTTGAGCGAATGGAAATCTGTCTTCTCACAATGCAAGCCGCCACACTGTCAATTGAGGTGTGAATTGGGAAGACTCTGCATTGTCCGAAAGATAATTTAATTGGAAAAGCAAGACACTGTGGTCTTGTGTGGGAGAGTTGCAGGCAGGACCTGCTTTGGCCCGGCTCCTCTACTGGAAAAGGGATTTATTTAAACATTACCCATTTTGTCCTTGGTGCTAGTGACCGCTGGATGCTCTAAGGCCTCAATGTGAGGTGCATGCATACAGAGAAAGAGGAGGACTGTTTTTTTGCTATAGACCTGCACTCTCATTACCATCCTCAACTCGAAATGCAAAACTTGTACAAAACTAGATCTTGGCCTGCCATTACAATCAGTGACTACAATCAGTGTCTAATGCGCTGTCCCATGTTGCGAGACACATTCAGTTAACCGCCACTTTGTTTTGATGGCTATGCAGCTTCTCCAGACATTTTAATTTGTCTATCTGTCTGAAATAAAATGTATTTATCATATAATTTATGGAAAAAAGTACTTTTAAAAAGACAACTTATTACAGAAATAAAATACTTTCTAAGTATACTTCAGTGCAAACAGAATGCAATGTTTTCGAACACTTAATTGCATGTTTAAATGAAAATGGATTATAGCTTAAAATTATTATGTTTTTAGTACATTTATGGATCTTGAGAGGTGACGGTGACATTGCTGGCAATAGAGGCTTCACTGAGCCTTCGGATTTCATCAAAATTATCTTAATTTGTGTTCTGAAGATGAACAAAGGTCTTACGGGCATAGAGGGTGAGTAATAAATTACATTATTTAAATTTTTGGGTGAACTAACCCTTTAAATAACACACTATAGAGTTAAAATTACAATCAAGTACTTTAGTATGTTGCATTTCTTAAAAGCATGACGAAACATTTTTAAAGCAACGATTTAAAATGTACTTTCAAGTAAAACTTGACAACTTGACTTTACAAAGTGCACTTTTTAAGTGTGCATAAATGCGTTAAGAAACATAATCATGAAAGTGTAATTATTTTTTCATTAATATTCTGTTATCTGCAAATGCAGTGTTTGAAATATACTTTTAAGATTTGAAGTACACTTCTTTTTTTAATTGATTACTATGAATTTTATTCTTTATATATTTCTTAAATGGACAAAGATCAGACAACCAAAATATGAATATATTGTTTATTGTACAATATATAATATTGTATTGTTTTGCATCTGTTTTAGTTTTCTGAATTTTTCTTCTCTGTTCATGTAATTGGTTATTTAAAACTTCTGCGAGTTGTGTTGTATACCCAAAGAAGCAATGCACTCAGTTACAGTTATCATTCTCTTTAGTGAAAACATTCTGGTTCTGTGTCAGTCAGCATATGATGAAGCTCTATATAGCAGCGCGGGGGGCCCCCCCCCCCCCCCCCCCCCCCACACACACACACACACACACACACATACACACACACACACACTTTTAGGCTGAAAGATACTTATGAGGTGAAAATGAAAAGACTGTTCTCATATTCTTTTGTGCCCCAGGTGAAAAGAAAAAAAAAAGTGAGAGAATGTTGGCAAAAGCAGGAGACGTATATATACAACGTTTAAGAGAGGACTGAACAAGCTCTTTCTTGTTGAAAACATATTTAAATTTCAGAGGTATTATATTTGGAAGTAACAAGATAAGGCAAACATGCTCAGGAAATCCACACCCTGCTTCTATATTTAGAGGCACGCATGTCAGACTAACCTGGTGTCTTAATAATTTAATGCAGAATATCTATTTTTAAAATTATTATTATTATTATTATTATTTATTTTTTTTCCCCAAGAGATATGACATATCTATGGAAGCTTGATTTAGCTATGGAATAAAGCATTAAAATAACTTTTTTCTTGTTTGTAAATCCAAAATTCGCCATTTTGTCTGACAAACAAACCAGACAGGAGAGTTAGTAGATTAACATCAGTGGACTTAAACTTAAAAAATGTTGTGTATTGATGTCTTTCCGTGGTTGAAACAACATACACTATATTGCCAAAAGCTTTGGGACGCCTGCCTTTACATGCACATGAACTTTAATGACATCCCATTCTTAATCCGTAGGGTTTAATATGGAGTTTGCCCACCCTTTGCAGTTATAACAGCTTCAACTCTTCTTGGAAGGTTTTCCACAAGGTTTAGGAGTGTGTTTATGGGAATTTTTGACCATTCTTCTAAAAACGCATTTGTGAGTTCAGGCAGTAATGTTGGCGAGAAGGCCTGGCTCACAGTCTCTGTTCTAATTCATCCCAAACGTGTTCTATCGGGTCGAGGTCAGGACTCTGCCAGTCAAGTTCCTCCACACCAAACTCGCTCATCCATGTCTTTATGGACCTTTCTTTGTGCACTGGTGCACAGTCATGTTGGAACAGGAAGGGGCCATCCCCAAACTGTTCCCACAAAGTTGGGAGCATGAAATTGTCCAAATGTCTCGGAACGCTGAAGCATTAAGAGTTCCTTTCACTGGAACTAAGGGTTCAAGCCTAACCCCTGAAAAACAACCCCAAAACCATAATCCCCTCCACCAAACTTTACACTTGGCACAATGCAGTCAGGCAAGTACTGTTCTCCTGGCAACCGCCAAACCCAGACTCCTCCATCGGATTGCCAGACAGAGAAGCGCGATTCGTCACTCCAGGGAACACATGTCCACTGCTCTAGAGTCCAGTGATGGCGTGCTTTACACCACTGCATCTGACGCTTTGCATTGCACTTGGTGATGTAAGGCTTGGATGCAGTTGTTCAGCCATGGAAACCCATTCCATGAAGCTCTCTACACACTGTTCTTGAGCTAATCTGAAGGCCACATGAAGTTTGGAGGTCTGTAGCTATCGACTCTGCAGAAAGTTGGCGGCTCCTGCACACTGTGTGCCTCAGCATGCGCTGACCCCGCTCTGTGATTTTACGTGGCCTGTCACTTCATGGCAGAGTTGCTGTTGTTCCCAATTGCTTCCACTTTGTTATGACACCACTAACAGTTGACCGTGGAATATTTAGTAGTAGGGAAATTTCACGAATGGACTTATTGCACAGGTGGCAACCTATCACGGTACCACGCTTGAATTTATTGAGCTCCTGAGAGCGACCCATACTTTCACAAATGTTTGTAGAAGCAGTCTGCATGCCTAGGTGCTTGATTTTATACACCTGTGGCCATGGAAGTGATTGGAACAATGATTTTGAGGGGTGTCCCAATACTTTTGGCAATACAGTGTACCTTCTGATGCTCATTCATGTTTATTTTGTGCTATAGCTAGTAGGAAGAGATGATCTGTTCATGTGCTGCTTAAACTGAGGCGTTACAGTGATCTGTCACTCACGGCACATTAATGTGCCTCAAAACAGTATATATTTTTGAAATTTCTTTAAATTTGAAAGCTTAGACTTTGTGTCATACCAAAAGTAACCATGCTCTGTAATGTTTGTCGACATGTTGTCAATGTTCTCTTTGCTCCGCAATGTATTTTTTCACTGCGTGAGAACATGATGTGTGAGAGCTCCATGGATTGTCAGACATAGCAACAGTAACTAAGGTGGGTGGATCTTTGCGAATGGTCAGTTGTTAATTTATCACTGCGTCTGAAATCGTGTACTGTCTGACTCTGAGTAGGTACTACATTTGAATTTACTTCGTGACTATTAAAAAAGTAGCTCTGTGTATAGTATGAATATAGTATGAATGAAATTCGAACATACATCTGCCATGTTGTTATTGTCACGTGACCTACCAGCATCAGTTGCGTCACTTCACTTCCATTCATAAACTCCCTTCTGTGGCCTCATAGGACAGTAAAGTGTCCATCGATTGCGCACTTGAGAATCTTGGTGGAAGTAGTAGGTCAGCCGGTGACTTTTCACCTACTGTTTTTCAAATACTCTGTATTGGGACATACTATTGTTTTGGTGTACTGTTTTTCGCGTACTATATACTAGGGAAATATTCCGAAATATTTTGGACGCAGCTTATGTTACAGAATTGTGAGATATAAACTCACAATTGCGTGTAAAAAAACGTAGAATTTTTATATACAAATTCAAAATTAAAACAATTAAAACATGCTATCCATAGGTAAAGCTACTATGACATGACACACAGGCAACTGACGTAGGTACACAATTTCCTATGAAATCCATCCAGACAGCTCTAAAATATCATTATTATAGATTTATCAAAGTGTATTTGGGTAACTAGAAATTGTTTGGAACATGTATTTTTTGCACTTTCTCATTAATAACATTTTGTTTTTTATCGAAAAAAAAGTTTCAAAGGTTTATTTCCATTTTATGCACCAATAGCAATATTTACTTATTTCAACATTTTAATTTATTAAAAAATCCACAAGGAGTCTTGCATTGCATTTTTTGTCATAATGCAAAAAAAATAACTGTATTAGACAATTTATTAGAATCGATTAATTGAAACAGACATTTTGAACTGATTCACAGATTATTATTATTTTGCTACTGAAATTTAAATCAAAGACGGAGGCCTCAGAGACAAATGCTCTCATACTCATGATCTCCAAATAAATAAAAGTAAATAAATTAATTATAATTTTGTTACATTTTGTTGTATATTTTGTTTTAATAAATTAAAAATAATTTTGTTTTCATGCAGATATTAATTTGTTTTAAATGTCAATCGATTTATTAGTGTAGGTGTTCATTTATGCTGTCACCTAGTCCAATGTGATGCTGTTGATGCGACAGTGTTGCCAGGACGACCTACGGGCCCTGCTCATGGCGGCTCTCCAAGGCCAAATAAAGCCATTGTGGATGGAAGTGGGCATGTGTCCGGATGACCGGGGGGTGGCACAAAGGCCCCCTGCTCCAGTGCTGTCCTCACGACGCCTGGCCACCTTTATGTGCCCTTTGCTAAAAGGAGGAAATGTCTTTCATCTCCTTTTCAAGGTGGAAAACACTGCCACCCTTACAACAGCGGAGGGGATTCAGCATATGCCAGGACGCGTCAAAGTGTCAGCGTGTGATGCTGCTTCGCCACAGAGAATGTGGGTTGAGTCTCACACAAGCCTCACACAGCACGGCTTTGAGGCGTCCTGTTAATGCCAGATGCAGGAAATGCTTTTAATATTATTATTTTTTTTAAACTTTATTATTAGGAATCTAACTTTTTTTACATGACATGGGGAGACAAATCAATATATCATAGCCATGCATTAAGACTTTACAATTTAACTAAATTAAAACAAGGGAATGAATTTGTACACCATGATGTGGCTGATTTAAATGAATACAAAAATTAATTATTTAATTTTTGGCTACAATATCTATTATTTTGCTTCCACATATCATGTGGGAATCTTCCTATTTATGAGTTGGTTCTTCTTGTTGGTGAATCAAGAAACATAATGCAAAATCTGTAGTTTGATTACTGAGCAAATGATTCAATGAGCCTGTTCTTTTTTGTGATTCTATACCATACATGAAGAACAAATGACTTATGAACTGTAGTGATTGAAAAAACTTAAATGAAGCTAAACTATATATATATATATATATATATATATATATATTTCATCAAGTGATAGGCCTATAATGTTAATATACCTACCAAAGTAGTTCATCGTAAGCGGCTTGTTCATAAAACATGGTCAAAACATGGTAAAACGTGGTCAATAGAAGGTGCACAGGGTCATACGCACAAAGACAAAACCCCAACCATCACTCGTGACACTAAAATAAAGCAATAAACATTAAACACAAAAATGTAACAAAAAAACACACCTTTTTTCTATAAATTAAATAGTAATTCATAGTTTTTACTTGTTAAAACCATAAAGTGATTATAAACCTTTTTACACTATTTTTTTTCTGAAAAAAAAGAAAGCCTTTAAGGAACCAGAATCATGAAGAGAGATTAGAATCTGAGGCATTAAATTAGCTATATGTAAGAATGAATCACTTTTTAAAATGCCTCATTTGGAACTTTGGCAACTTTTTAAAGTCCGATGAATACATTTGAACACATGACCGCCCACAATTACACACCTAACCAATGTTCAGAAACATGTGGTAATTAAGGTGGAAATTGTATAGATCCCATTATTTTTAAACAGCAGAAGAACTAAAGGTAACACTAAAATGTGAGACAAGTCTTTTAAACCTTGTGGGGTTTCTGGCTGTGTGTAGCACCTGCCGCTCTGCAGATCCTTCCGAGGTGAGAAGCTCAAGTTTATTTTTTTAGCAATATCCCTGATCATTTCAGTCTGGTCTTAACATATTGTGGCACATTTTAGCACAGATTGTTTTGTCAGTCTGTCACAGACTCTGATTGTGAAGGAGGGGACAGCCCAAATATATAATAGACAAAAAGGTTTTCAAAAGAATTGTATATGAGCCTTTTAATGATTTGTGATTTTCTGATGATTCTTTTATCTAAGTTAATGATGTCATTATGTCTATAAAAGCAACAGTATGTGGCCAGGGGAGAAAAAAAAAAAAAAAAAACTTAAAAAACCCATGATTCCCTTGTTTCTTATTTCTCTGGTGCCTCTCTCCCTTAAGAAAATACAGGGTTTAATGGCTCTAGCAGCTCCGATGTGTTCCAGCACTAATCAATGTGCTCCACCGACAGCGAGCCAGATCCTCACACACGGCTGCCAAGACAGTCCTGTACGGCTACCCAAGATCACCATGGTGATCACTCCCATTAGGATAGTTGCTTTCCTGATGTTGAATGTCTGCCTTCAGACACATACAGCCATTATATAAATCTCCTTTCAGAATGTTGGCCTTTTCTAGCCAAGGCTCTTTTTTATGAAACAGACAGGGGCGAGCAAGAGAGAAAACAAGACTCGAAGAGGAGAAGTGCCAGGCCCAAGAATCACATCTGCTAAAGTACTAGAGCATATAAGAAAGCACTAGACATGCATAAGAAAAAGATTAGGAAAATGGAGACATCTTTACTGTTTGAGTGCTTGCTGTATTTTCATTTAATCCCCAGTGGATTCTGGTAAATACTGTGATAGGTATTTGTTCATTTTCCTCCAGCTGCACTTGGAAAGAATTGGCAAATTTACACGGAATCGGCGGGATAGTTTCATATTTGTGATTTCAGTTGTTTTTCATTAAGCTCAGTTTCTTTTTCACTATTTTTATGGACAGTCACAAGAAACTTTCCCCAAAAATATCAAAATAGTTTAACATTTTAATAGTTTTGTACATCTATACAGTAGGTCATAAAACTCTTTAAAATTCTAGAGAGCGGTTTCTACTTTTCTGCAACATTGTGACTGGAACAGCACAAAATATGACAATGGTAATCTCAGTACTGTTTGTGTGCTTTATATAAAGGTGCCCTAGAACTTTTTTTAAAAGATGTAATGTAAGTCTAAGGTGTCCCCTGAATGTGTCTGTGAAGTTTCAGCTCAAAATACCCCATAGATTTTTTTTTAATTCATTTTTTTAACTGCCTATTTTGTGGCATAGTTAGAAATGAGCCGATTCATGGTGTGTGGCCCTTTAAAACCCATGCTTCACGCCTCAATGAAAATAGCGACGGCTCTCTTGTCTCCGTGAATACAAGAAACGATGGTAACTTTAACCACATTTAACAGTAGCAACATGCTAACGAAACATTTAGAAAGACAATTTACAAATATCACTAAAAATATCATGTTATCATGGATCATGTCAGTTATTATTGCTCCATCTGCCATTTTTTTGCTATTGTCCAGCTGTGCACGGATCCAGACATTAATACTGGCTGTCCTTGTCTAATGCCTTTCATAATGTTGGGAACATGGGCTGGCATATGCAAATATTGGGGGTGTACATGTATGTTGAGATTCGCCTGTTCTTCTGAGGTCTTTTAAACAAATGAGATTTATATAAGGAGGAGGAAACAATGGTGTTTGAGAATCACTGTATGTCATTTCCATGTACTGAACTCTTGTTATTTAACTATGCCACCTTTAATGTTATAAGTGTCTAATGTGAGGTTGAATATCATTTTGCCTGACCTTTATAGGATGGTTGTAACATTTTTGGCATTTCTATATCTTATATCTAATTCTTTTAAGCCATTATGTTCAAAATGATTCAAACTAGTTACAAGTGTCTGTTATTAAATGACATTGCCTAGCTGCTATCTTTGCAGCACAAACAGAAAATGCATAGTTTAGTTTTAAAACACTACACTAAACATTAAAACATTAGAAAATTGCGTAATATTTATGAATCTGATTGTGTACTTAACTATTTCGTAAACACGGAGAGAGAGAGAAAATAATACTTTTATTCATCAAGTAGGCTATGCATTACATCAGTGGTTTTTAACCCGTGTGCGGTCTGTTACGAATGCAAATGCCAACCACATTTAAAAAATAAATTCCAGTTTTACAATTTATTTTTGTTTTAAAATTTAATTAAAATGGATTAAATGAATAAAAGTTTGAACTATAATATTTGTTTGTCATATAAAATCATTTTGGTGTTCCTATTATTTTCAGACATGCGCAGACTGAGTACTCAGTTAACGAACACTCACATACGCGCGCTTTGGCAGAATTCTAGTAGCCATTATTTTTGTAAATTCAGGGATCAAAATGTGCAAATTTGTTATTAGAGGATAAAAACGAAATGAGGAACATACCAATGAAGGAACACATTGCAAACAAGAAGAGTTGTAGCATCAGCAGTGAAGGTAAGAAGAATGGAAGAATCAGTTTGCTGTCAAAGAGCGAGATGGGAAGACTTTGTTTGCTCTGTAGTAAAGTACTTGGCAAATGCAAAACCTACAATATCAAAAGACATGTGAATTCGATGTGTTTGTTTGATGTACTTGTGTTTTAAATCGAGAAAAAATAACCGCATCGGCGCACCCCCGGCTGCTGCGCGAGGGATTGCGACGTGACAGAATGCTTGATATCGTCAGAGATTGTAATTACAATGCGCTTAATGTTTTTTGTAAAGAGAGTTGAGTAACATTTGCTCATTAAAGGCGTTTGTGGCCTATATAACACTCTGTAGTTGTTTGGTGACTGTAACGATGCTGTTGAAGAGAATTTACATCCAGAGTTAAAGAGCTAGTTCACCCAAAAATGAAAATAATGTAATTTATTAGCTACTCACCCTTATGCCGTTCCACACCTGTAAGACCTTCGTTAATCTTCAGAACACAAATTAAGATATTTTAGTTGAAATCCAATTGCGCTGTGAGGCCTGCATAGGGAGCAATGACATTTCCTCTCTCAAGATCCATAAAGGTACTAAAAACATATTTAAATCAGTTCGGGTAATATTAATATTATAAAGCGACGAGAATATTTTTGGTGCGCCAAAAAAACAAAACAAAATAACGACTTATATAGTGATGGCTGATTTCAAAACACTGCTGTTTGGAGCGCCATAGTCACATGATTTCAGCAGTTTGGCGGTTTGACACGCGATCCGAATCATGATTCGATACGCTGATTCATTGTGCTCCGAAGCTTCATGAAGCAGTGTTTTGAAATCGGCCATCACTAAAAAAGATTGAGAACCACTGCATTATATTGATCAAAAGTGACAGTGAAGACATTTATAACATTTACATTAAATCATTTAGAAGATGCTTTTATCCGAAGCAACTACAAATAAACTGTGACTAGGCATGTGACGGTATCAAATTTTCATGTTGCGATTAATTGATGAAGCTTTTATAACGGTATACGGTATTATCACGATATTAAAATAAAACCATTTTTGTCATAGTTTAACAGGTTTAAGAATTCTTTTTGTAATAAAACAAAACAACTCTGAAGAAATTTTCAAACAGATTAAAATGCAAAAGAATTATGCTATAAAGAACAACAGATAACACTTTACTCTATTTAATGCATTAACTAAGATTGAGCAATAACATTTGTTACAGAAAGTGTTATTTTTTTGTTAATGTTAGTTTAAAACACAACTGATCATTGTTAGTTTTATCTCAGGTCATTAAATAAGTTATTTTGATTTTAGTAATGTTATTAAACAGTAAGAAATTAACATTAATTAATAATAATTAATACTTTATAAGTATTTTTATTGTCAGTTTGGTAATAATGAATTAACATGTTAACTAATGAAGCTGTATGTTTTCAAAGTTTTACTGAACAATAACAAATAATCAGAACATTTCTAATCATTAGGGCATGTTGTAGTCCAGATTAAAATATATAAATGTTTAGGTTTGAAAATAAATATCCTTTTAAGTCTTTTTTAAGTATTCAGTATTTGGTGCTGTGATGAACAACACTGAAGGTGCGTCCCAATTGCTTGTGCACTATTCTATGACGTGTTTAAGTACAATGGTGCAGAAGTGCGTTCACACTGAAAATTCCAAAAAGAAAAAGTGCACTTTAAATACCCGGATGATGCACTAAATTAACGGAAAAAACGAAGTGTGGAATGTTGGACACTTTGTGCACTCAACTGTTGCAGCTTTAATTACGTAGTGGAGGGGAAGGGAGGATCGGACTCCGTTGTTAAATGACAAAATAACCTTATACAATTCACGCACTACATGGATGAGTGCATAGTGCACAAGTACATAGTGTATAAGTGCATAGTGTATAGTGCGTCATTTGGGACGCAACTTGAGATTACAAAAAAAAATGAATGGCTGTTTGAAGCATTTTAAAAACTTCACTAGCGCAGTTACTTTGTTTGCACGGTTTCCGTGGTAACCGCTGCACGCTTCTGTTCCATCAGCGCCCTCTGCTGTCAGAGAGTGAACGCGCACTTTCATTCAGCGCGTCTCCTTCACTGGTTCCGCCATTTGCTTCTCGTGCACGTTGGGATTGTTTACATCTGAGCGCGTGTTCTTTTGACGCAGAATACAGCGGTGTTGCGCATTTTATACGATTGATGGGTAAAGTATTCTTAATTGCCTTATAAAAAATTAATAATTGGTAATAAATTATTATTTACGGTATTCTGAAGTGCCGATTACAATATCGTGCATATTCATTATCGCGATTTATCGCATTACCGAATATCGGCACAAGTCTAGCTGTGACTAGTCCCAGTTAGTCTAGCACAGTACATGTAGCAAGTTAGGCAGGTCATTCCACCAGCAGTCCAGGCAAAGGTCAGTGAAAGTGATTTTTCTCCTTTTCGGATGGCAACACAAGGCCTCTTTCACTTGCAGAACGTAAACTTCTGGAGGGCATATACATCTGAAGTAGTGAGTTTAGGGATAGGGGTGCAGAGCCAGCGGTTGTTCTTTTGGCAAACATCAATGCCTTGAATTTGATATGAGTGGCAGTTGGTAACCAGTGCAAGTTTATGAAGAGAGGTGTGACATGCACTCTCTTCGGCTCATTAAAGACCACTCTCGCTGCAAGAATCCGGATCAGTTGCAGAGGTTTGACAGTGCATGCTGGAAAGCCTGCCAAGAGAGCATTACAGTAGTCCGGTCTGCTAGAACAAAAGCTTGGACAAGGAGTTGTGTAGCATGCTCTGATATGAAGAGCCTTCCTGATGCTTCTAATGTTGTATAATGTAAATCTGCGGGACTGTCCAGTTCTAACAATGTGGTCTGTGAAGTTTAACTGATCATCAATCAAAACTCCAACGTTCCTGGCTGTCCTGGAAGAAGTTATGGTTGATGAGCCTAGCTGAATGGAGAAGTTGTGATGAAGTGTTGGGTTGGCTGAGACCACAAGTATTTCTGTCTTTGCAATGTTGAGTTGAAAGAAATCTGTCAGGCAGGCTGAGTTGCGAGCAGCTACCGTCGGATCATCTGGCTGGAATGAGAGGTAGATTTGTGTGTCATCAGCTTAGTAGTGATAGGAAAAACCATGTTTCTGGATGACAGATCCTAGTGATGACATGTAGATGGAGAAGAGAAGTGGTCCAAGTACTGAGCCCTGAGGCACCCCTGTAGCTAGATTTTGTGACACCTCACCCCTCCACAACACCATGAGAGGTAAGACTTGAACCATTGGAGTGCGGTTCCTGAGATGCCCTTAGTTATGAGGGTTGACAGGTGGATCTGGTTAACTGTGTCAAAGGCAGCAGACAGATCCAGCAAGATGAGAATGGATGATTTGGAAGCTGTTCTTGCCAGTCTCAGAACTTTAATAACCAAGAGAAGGACAGTCTCAATTGAGTGGAAACAAGATGTTATAGTGGAGAAAAGAACATCAGTAGCACTGTTAGTATCTAGTGATGAAAACTGTATAGGTTGATGAAAATGTGGATGAGACCAAAGAGGAGGGTGAGAGTGAGAGTAGGTTACACCTAAAGGTGACCTGTGGAGGAGTGTGTGTTGTGTCAGGAGCCAGGTTGAGGTTAAGAGTGAGGAGGAAGTGATCCGAGGTGTGCAGTGGAGTAACCAGCGCAGGATCAGTGGAGCTGTGTAAATAAGGTCCAGTTGGTTACCTGATTTGTGAGTGGACACTCGCATGAGGTCAAGCGAGGCAAGCAGAGTATGGAAGTCAGCAGCCTGAGGTTTTTCTAGGTGCTTGTTGAAGTCTCCAAGTGCTACAAAAGGAGTACCATCCTCAGGGAAGGATAAGAGTAACACATCCAACTCCTCCAAGAAGTTACAGGGGCGATAAACAACTACAAAATGTATTTTGATATGGTGGATTATAGTAATTGCATGCAATTCAAAAGAGCTATTGTCATCCAGAGATGGGAAAGGATTTAATAAATAATTTTAATAAATGCAAGTAAATGCTTCATTGAACTTTCTATTCATCAAATAATCCTGAAAAAATGATCACCATTTCCACAAAAATGTTTTCAACATTGATAATAATAATAATAATAATAATAAATGTTTCTTGAGCAGCAAATCATCATATTAGAATGTTTTCTGAATGATCATGTGACACTGAAGACTGGAGTAATGATGCTGAAAATTCAGCTTTGATAACAGGGATAAATTCCATTTTAAAATATATTCAAATAGAAAACAGTTCTTTTAATTATAATAATATTTCGCAATATTACTGGTTTTACAATATTTTTGAATAAATAAATGCAGCCTTAGTGAGCATAAGAAACTTCTCTCAAAAACGTTAAAAAAATGTATAGTAATGTTTCCAAACTTTTACTGTACATCTAACCTTTTACCTTCTGTCAGGACCAAGTTACTAAATCCAGTAATTTTCAGATGACACAGACAATAGTCTTTTCACATAGACATAAATCCACTCACAGGAAGTACATTGGTAACACATAACCTCCACTTCATTAGGTTTCCATCCGCTATAAGGACAATTTAGTCTTTATTGCTAAAACAACACATTTTTCTACAGAGGATTTCATTTAGTGCTTTAATAAAATACAACCTTCAAATGTCTGCTTTTAAACCCTAATGAATTGTCCTCTGGAATTTTTCCTTCCTTTGTCAGTGCATTACTATAAACACTATTTTAGTTTTTACAATCTGAGGGACGAATCAGAATGATTTCTTTGCTAACTAACATTATACCACATTCTGTCGAAAGAGCGTACTGTATCTTATTGTGAACCCAGAACATTCCTTTAAATAGAACGACTGTTCCTGTCTTGGATTTATCCCCCTTGTGACTACATTCAGTCCATTTTGAGAGACTAGATTACTTGAGAAGGTGTCAAAGACTAAAAAAAGCACTGAGCGAAAAATGCTGTAAAGGCAGAAATACTCAGATGATTTAGCACTTGTGCAAAGTGTATTCTGCCTTTGAGTTAAAAAAAGAACATACCACAAAAAAAGAAAAGAAAACCAATGAAGAGCTTTTTTCTATTCCTCTCTGCTCATTGATAGGATGTTTCTCCTCTCCGTTTAATATTTCAGGTGATTTTCATTTGAGAACTCCCAAAGGCACCCATTGAGATTTGCATCCTGATTTATTTGTCATATATCCTTTATATATCTAAATTCTTTATACATCTCCAGTGGCACCATGCATCATTCATGAGTTCCTCTGCCTTGTTCGCGGTCGGATCCAAACACATTTTACACGTCCGGGCGCTGCTGTACTTCACTTATTTCACCTTGCATGTGTGGGATGGATGAAAAATGTAACGGGAGTTGTTAATTTCTCTTTTCACAGCTCGGGAATCATGCAGGTCAAATTCCATTTTACATCCCTGCTGTCTTAAACCAAGCACTGCAAGGCCGTGATAAATGCTGTCAGAACGTTATCTACCCCTCATGGGGAGAAAAACATGGACTAAAATGACAAATAAAATACTACTGGTGTTGAGGAAGTTACTGTGAAACGTATGCAACCTACTCAAATTTTAAAGTATTTCAAATACAACCAACCTATATTTTTGGCAAAATAGTTATGATGAAATCTGCTAACAGAAAGTAGATAACTACAGTGAAGCTACCTATAAGACAATATACGCTACTGGTCAAAAGTTTGGAATAATTACAATTTTTTTTTTTTTTTAAGTACACAGAAAGATGCGCGCCAGTACCGGTAGGAAGGTAAATATGACATTTATTATAATGGGTTTATGTGAAGATTGTTTTAAGTTCACTTTATATAAAAGGTGCTATTTTTTTTAAAGCCTAATAAATGTTGAAATTGATAGCTTTCAGTTATACTGTAATGTTGCATGTCTATAATTTGTTTTAAAAAAATCAATTTCATAGAGACATCAGTAGCAGTAATATCAGTGATACTGGCCTTCATTCATAAAAAGATGCAATTAAACAGATATTTAAAATATACTGTCTTTAAGTTGTTTCTACATTAATTTGGAGAGTTACTGTGAAATTATTACAATATAAAAATATTAAAAACTCTAATGTTTTCGTGATTAATTACAGAAAAAAAATGTGATTAAAATGTGATTAATTCTCAGTTTTCAGTGTCACATGATCCTTCAGAAATCACTCTAATATGCGGATTTGTTGTTCAATTATCAATTTTTATTAGTGTTCAATTATTAATAATTTCTCTCATTATTATCTATGTTGAAAACTTGCTGCTTAACATTAATACTACTAATGCTTTTATGAGAGTTAGTTTACATGTAGTTACAAAGTTACTTATAATAGGTTGTTTTCAGTCACGTGGTTCTCGAGACGCGCGAAATTCCGGTGGAGGGCAAGCAGTGAAAATTAGAATGGAAGAGATGGGAAAAAGTCCGTTCTGTGCTAATTTTGGACAGAAAATCACAACATATGTTGGACGTGATACTTATGTTATGAAGAGGAGCGACATTTCCACTGAATTGAAAGACTTGACTGCCATCGAGGAGGTAGATATAGAGGATGTTAAGCTGCCGTAACGCCGTGTTCAGTTCTAGTCTGGGTTTGTTTATATCGCGCTGCCTTTCTGCAAGTGATGTTAAGGGCAGTATTTTAATTTTCTGTCATGGCTGTGAAAAATGTCGCCATTGTTGGTCATTTATGCTGAATCGAGAACTGCAATGGGAACTCACGATATCGTTCGGGGGGAAAAAAACTGCTAATACAATTTTTTGCCTTGGTTGAGAAGGTGAGACGACTAGCAAATGTAATAATGTCACTAAATAAACCCACTATCTTTCACTCAAAATAAACACATACTGTACTTAGCTGAGTTTTTTATTTGGTTTTTGTGTAATATTTAATTAACATTGTTTGTGAGTATGACTCACTCTCTTTATAACTTGCACACAGCCACTTCAAAACTGTTGATGAGCTTCTATAGGTTTGATTTCGGTTGTCATTTGTTGAAATAAATACAAAAATACAGCGTGTCGGTGTCTGTCCCTGAATGTGACCCTCCGATTCTCCTTCGTGGTCATATGGGAAAGTGAATATTTACAAAAACAACATTAAAACTAGTTACATTTACACGCTTCCAACAAAGAAATGCATCGACTTCTGTCAGCTTGTTAAACATTTATTTTATTTGGACATTTTCTACAACACGACGGCTGAAGCAGCAGCGCGTGACTGTTTTCATGGTAACCAGATCAACATGAACGGAATTCTACAAAAATGAAGTTAAAACACCAAATTATCATTCAATAGGATAAAATATCTTCTCCTCCCTGCAAACGATAGCATGAAGAATGTGAATATTTAACCAATCAAAAACAAAAGGTATGGTATCCATATTCATTTCAGTATCAGCAGACGCAAAACGCTATAAAAGGCGACAACTTTTAAAGTTAAAAAAACTAAATAAGTTATAAAAACGGTACAGTATAAGATATGTAAACGATAAAAACACCTTCTGGGTTCTCGATTTTAACGATTTGAGCAACCATAAACAACGCAAAACATACGAATATTGAGTTTTTGATAGGATTCCTATATAGAAACATCACTCCCTGCCGTCCGGACACATTCGCGCTGCTGCTGTGACGTCACGTGAAACCAACCTATTAGCAGAATGTGGACTATTGAACTACTGTGAAGTGTATAGCATTTATTTGAAATATAAATATTTTGTATCATAAATACATAGCATGAAACTCTAGATGGCGCAGGCTGCAGCCAATGAGCTTGTTGCTCATACATTTAAATGTCTGGTTGGTTTCATTCACTATAGCAGTTTGCAGTGAGCATTAGAGTTCCTGTAAAACCCTCCACCTTCCCCAGCTCCACCTGTATAGATCTGCTATGGGTAAATTATATATGCTATTTGTGCAGCAGCACTATGTCTTACTTGCTGCAGCGTATCAGTGTATGTATTGGCAGTAGCAAGTTCCTGTACTTGCTCTGCAGCAGCAATAATCTACAACAACAATATTCTACAGCATCGTGGCAGATCTATTCTGCCAAGACCAAATACATTAACATTGTTACATTTAACATGCTAAAAATCTTCTGAGAGTTGTCATGATTGAAATGTCTTTACTGTCACTTTTGATCAATTTAATGCATCCTTACTGAATTAAAGTGTTAATTTGAATCCTACTGAGCCACAACTTTTGAATGGTTGTTTATCACAGTTTGCACAAAAATATTAATCAGCACAACTGTTTTCAACAATAATAATAGTAAATGTTTCTTGAGCAACAAATCAGCTTTGGATTGATTTCTGAATGATCATGCGACTCTGAAGACTGGAGTAATGATGCTGAAAATTCAACTTTGCTGTTACAGGAGCCTTGGGGAGCATAGGAGACTCCTTTCTAAAACATAAAAAAAAAAAAAAAACCTTAATTATTCCAAACTGTTGAGAGTTTTTGAATGAATGGCCTCAATTAGGATAACAGAATCAAACTAAAAGCTGTGCTACACTATTTTGTAAACTGCTAAGTTACTCTTCCACTTAAAAAAGTTGCAGTGCTGCTGCTTTTTAGTTAGTCACTCCCCAATGTCACAACTTTTAGGCCTTCAAATTCGAATAGAGGAAATTGTTGAGTATGAAATGGGTCATTGAAAAAAAAAAAAAAAAAATCAACAAATAAGAATCAAGCAAAAGAGGAAGTAAAATGTTTTCAATTCCCGCTCTTACTTTACTCAAAAAGACTTTTCTTCCAGTTAAATTTGGAATTGTGACAGACAATGAAAAGAAATCCTTTCGGATAAGGTTGTTACATGGTGAAGGCTACAATGCTTTGAACTTACGTCACACAGCATTAACCCACAGACGGAGGGCGTGAGGGATTGAGATAAACATGTTTGTAATGGTATATAATAATATCCACTTTGGCCAAGGCTTCCCCCCCCCCCACTGTTTATTTCCATGCATGTACTGCAAGAAGTTCTCCTTAGCAAGCTGCGATTATTTCAGCTCCCCCCTCCCCTTCCGTCTTTTCTCTTTGTTGTCATGCCGTCAGTATTTAAAACGTTCCAGTGATTTTAATTTCACTGACATAGGCACAAGCTAAGGCGGTACATATGTGCCGCAATGTGCGCGAGACGTAGCTTTTCTTCTGATTTGATCACGGACTCGCGGAAACAGATTGCGATGCCGGAATGTGCCATTGAGCCTTACAAAGCCCATCTGTTTGGGCGACCCAGTGGAAAGACGAACATAGCGGGCAGCAGGCAGAATGATGGAGTACCCATTAAAGATAAGGGAGGCTGGGGTGGCCCACCTCACCAGACTGTTGTTTGGGACACGAAATGGGCCTGCAATTCCTCCCCCCCCCCACTCAACGTCACCTTCTCAGTTTCAACATGGCAGCAGTTTCTGAGGGACTGACATACTTTCACATACACTGATATTTGTTCTTTTTTTTTCTTCTCCTCGTTGGATTACCTAATGTATTGAGGTTTGTGATGGGGGAGTCATATCACAGCTTTAAATAAGCATGTGTGTGTCAGTGCACACGTTTCACTGGAATTTTACCCCACACACGTTGTATTCGAACGGTGTGTCATCCTGATGCTAATTCCACCTCTTCTCCAGTAAAGCGTGGGGTTTTGTGGTTCAATGACAGCTCGATAACTAGAGCCGGTTGAGGTGTCTCTGCTACATTTCCCATTTGCCGTCTAATTCACACATCAGACACATGTACTCACAAAAGTGCAGCCGAAACAGGGTAAAGACACCGCCGTGGAGGATTTGGTAATGCTGTCCGCCGGGAAACAGATAGAGACTATATCATGTGCATGCTTTGTGTGATGGGTCGGGTCAGTGGAAATGTACACTAGACCAATGCTCCTGTAGGATGGCTCAGAGAAAGAAAGACAGCGAGAGCGAGGCAACAACAGTCACGGCGTGCAATAGCGCAGCGGGCAGGAACAGGGTCTGACTGCAAAGCCGTGTTGGGTTATTTTTAATTCATGTGCTGCCACCTGGTTAATGGAGTTTTTGGATCTAGCCAGTCTTCCAGGCTGAAACATGGCTTGTTTTAGATGATCAGCTCTGAACCAAAAGCACTGCAATTATTTATGTTTCCTACTTTACAGGTTCTTGGTAATATAATATAATAATGTTAAAATAGGCAAATGTCAGAAAACATTAGAGGAAGGCAACCAAAATATATAATGCAATTTTTTTTTTTGTATTCTCCTTTACAGTCAGTTCTATTCAAAAGGAAATGATTGCTTTTATGGTTGTTTGTTGAACATAATTTCTCTCTCAAATTTGCTTTCTGTTTAGAAGAACATTTGACAAATATTTAACAATGTTTTTAAAATTAGTGATGGTAATTTTAATATTTTTGGTGTCTTTGCTAAGGCCATTTCTAATGTTCATACTTAGAGTTAGGGGTTGGTTCAGCTCTGCAATGCTAAGTGTTAAAATGTTGTGCAGGAGAGATCATGATTCATAGTGTAAAAATGGTCATAATATTAAAATATTCATAACACCATTGCAAACATGACGAATGTTTTTTTTTTTTTTTTAAGAGAAAGCATTAAAAATATCCAAATATCCATTCTAACTCTGTCGTCAAAATATGTTTTTGTTTGGTCTGCTATTGTTTTTTGTTTTGGTCTGCTATTTTGTTTTGTTTTGTTTTGTTTTGTTTTGTTTTGTTTTGTTTTGTTTTGTTTTGTTATGTTATGTTATGTTATGTTATGTTATGTTATGTTATGTTATGTTATGTTATGTTATGTTATGTTATGTTATGTTATGTTTTGTTTTGTTTTGTTTTGTTTTGTTTTGTTGTTTGCATGGATTATGTATTTATTTATTCCAGTTTTCCATTGTGAAGCAGCCTTGGAATCCTGAAAAGAATATATAAAAAAAATAATAATAATAATAATTTATCAATTAATAACAATTACAATTTAGTTTTTACAGTTCTTTTAAATTTGGTGTGACAAGTGAATTATTATATGTACATATAATTGATGTTGTTTCTTAATTAGTATGAGGCTGTAGAAACTGCATATATTAGACAAGAAATATAGGCATGTTGAGGAGAGGTGTGCTATTACTTTGGCGGAGGATAAAAAGAGTGAAATAAATATGCATTGGATTTACATTAAAGAACTGAGACTTAAGGCTGTAGGAACCATCCAGAACCTATATGTGGATTTTTTTAAAAACAAAACATTGACTTAAATGCTACTGTTAAGTACTGTACAAAGTTAAAGCTGTATTTAATATAAACACCCTAGTTTTTATGGCAGCCTTCACAATTTCTTCAGAAAATGTAAGAATGTAGTTTTTATCCTTGCTCTTCCAGGCACAAATCATATACTTGCATAGTTTTTCCTTTTATTAAGGCTTTTATGTGTTCTGGGATTATATGACCTGGCAAAGAAAGCTTGAATCATTTTATTAGACAAAATGGAGTGTATATTGCCTTTTTTCTTCGTGGGAAATGGTTCTCACATGTAATACTCTAGATATGTAAAAAAGCCTAAATCCAGGAACAAAGAGCATCCTAGGTAAAAGAGTTTCTAATTGCAGCAAAGCCAATTACTGCCATATTCCCTGTCTCACTGGCGTGTGCACATGGGGACATGATCCGCTAGCAGTTTGCTTGTAGAATTAATCACTTTGATGCCAGTTTGAGTGATCCTATCAAATTAAGCTTTGGGTCAAGCATATTAAACAAAAGAGCTCGGATCTATCTTTAATATATCTACAGTGTGGTCCGCATCAAATTGAAATAAATCAAACATCACGTTAATAGGTGCTGTCCGACATCACTCGGCAGCTCACGGATGACTCGCCGTGCCTTGATCGGAGATGCCAGGGAATCTAATCATCGCCTGCAAATTAAAAAGATTTTAATAGCGATAGCACACGCAGGCACACCGCTCACTGTCCCGGAGTGACTCTCCTCTGACAGCCGCTGGTTACACCGCATTACTCGTGGATGAATGGAACCGTTTTCGGGGGCGAATCGATAGACTTAACCAAGACGTGCGGTTATCTTGATAAAGGCTGAAAATGAGAACAATATCTCAGCCCCGCGAGATAAAGTTATCCATCCACACGATTTTAAAGCAATCTCTGTTTGATCAGAGTCCAATGTGCGTCTGCCTCTAATGAGAAACTTTGATGTTATAAAATGATGTTTGTTCTTACGCCCAAAAGTCTATAAAGCTTTCATAAACAGCTTTTGAAGGAAAGTGGCCTTGTTCTTTTCAAGAAATACACATGTAGATGTAACATAAGTCTGCTTCTAATGAGAAAAAAAAAAAAAAAAAAAAAAACTTCTACAAATTGATCCTTGTTCCTTTGGCCAAAACTGTAAGTAGAGATTTTGAGGGAAAGCAGCCTCGTTCTCCTCGTCAAATAGTCACGTGCAGATGCGCGCTCAGATCCTCAGACACCAAAAGCCTTTTTAACAAGCGCTTGTCATCAGATTTGTTTGTTGAAGGGTATAAAAGCGGGTATTAAGCACCCACGCACGTTTCTGGAATCCTCCTTGTCTGATGATAAGATTGAAGTGTTGTTTATTCAAATGAGAAAAAGTGAGCTTTCAACTTTCTCAGTCATATGGAAGACAGGTTTAGTGCTACAATAAAATGAGAATCAACAAAGTTGATATGGGTATTTACCAATAAAAGCCACAGTTTTAGTGCTGAAAAGATGTAAGAGGATTATGGTAGTTTAGACTTTGCACTGACCGGGTTCAGGGCTCTTGGCTTTGAATCTAATTGTCATTGTTCCTTCCTTGCAGGCTGAAAATCCTTCCGCTTGTTTCCTGAAGCTGGTCAACAGTGGATGTGTTGAAAAGGTGACTGACTGCGCAGATCGTGCTACACGTCTGGCTTCCTGTGCAGTGGTGAGTGTTTATGGGCACGGGGACTCCAATTTACACCATGTGAGGGCTATACATAAAACATTTTATTTATAAAACGGATACTGTAGGCTAAATGCATTGTTATTGTTATCAGAAACACCTCACACTTACAATAATGGCTAGAATTTTGTCACCAAGGCTGCATTTGTCTGATCAAAAATACAGTAAAAATGGTAAAATTGTGAAATATTATTACAACTTCTATTATTAAAATTTACAAGAACTGTTTTATATTGTAATATATTTTAAAATGTAATTTATTTCTATAGTTTATTCACATGATCCTTCAGAAATCATTCTAAGGGGGCATTTACACAACAGACAACACCGATTTCGACTAAACTAAACTTTTTTTTTGCGTTTTGGTGTTTCGTTTACACAACAACAGAATTTTGAGGGCCTGAAAATGCAAACTTTTGAAAACTACCATTTCTGTCTTCATTTGAAGTACAAAAATGTGAATTTGTGAGAACGTAAAGGCCATGCGCATTACGTGTTCAGTCTACAGTCACGTAATGTTTCTTTACAAAGTGACAACGCCAACTACTGGCCTGGCATGAGTAATACAGCATTTTTAGTCGTTTTCACAAATCCGTTAGCTTTACACAAAACTTTTCAAAAACGTGAAGTGCAGTTTTGTTTTCATTTTTAGTACATTGTTGTCATGTAAACATACTCTTATATGCTGTTTGCTGCTCTAGAAACATGTCGTCTTATCAATGTTGAAAAGTTTTTGCTGCTTTTTTTTATGCAAACCATGATACACCATTCAAAAGTTTGGGGTAAAGAAAGAAAGAAAGAAAGACTGTTTCTACAAAATATGAAGCATCACAACTGTTTTCAACAGTGATAATT
The DNA here is from genome assembly GCF_024489055.1 of Chanodichthys erythropterus. Classification (NCBI taxonomy): domain Eukaryota; kingdom Metazoa; phylum Chordata; class Actinopteri; order Cypriniformes; family Xenocyprididae; genus Chanodichthys; species Chanodichthys erythropterus. The sequence goes on along the minus strand of NC_090225.1, from coordinate 26,591,965 downwards.
ATAATAATAAATGTCTCTTGTGCAGAAAATCATCAGAATGATTTCTGAAGGATCATGTGACACTGAAGACTGGAGTAATGATGCTGAAAATTCAGCTTTGAAATCACAAGAATAAATTACATTTTAAAATATATTCAAATAGAAAGTTATATGGATCAAAAGAAAATCTAAATTTGTAACATTGTAAAAGTTAACAGTATACAAACCAATATAATCACCCTTTTCCTACACTGAAATGTTTTGCAAAAAGATCAACATGGATATTACTCAGAGCAGTTTCGTCAGTTGATCGATCAACAAGAAGTTACATATCAGCGGCTATTTAACTTATATAGCTTACTGTATCCCTCACAGCTTCATTTTCATTTGTTTTAAATTAAATATGTTTGTTGATTTTCCACTTTATTATTATTGTTACATTAGAAACTCTAATTTCATGCAAAAGGTACTATTTCTAGATTATTTTTGAGTTACAGGCCTGTGTTTTATAGAGCTGTGTTTTGTCTCAGCCAAGATGGCTGCAGCTCCCGTTGGTCTCGGCAGCGGCAGTAGAGGAGGAGGAGGGGGAGGTGGGGGCGGGGGAGATGGCAGATTTTTCACCTGGAGGCAAATGCAGGCAGAGGAAGCTGTGGGCTTCATCAGGGAGCTGCTCGGCTTGGCTCGCCGCAGTTCCAGGAAGCACATCTCCTCCGTTATTCATTATTCATCCAGCCTCACAATTAGTTCCCATAATGCTCATGCTACAAGCACACCCTGATATTCCTGCTCTCTATATAATGATACACACATTTTCGCTGTGTTTGCTTATTTCTATATATTCCTGGCTAAATATTTCCATTTAGCATCACACAGGGTTTACTTTTCGTTAGTTAAAGGAATAGTGATATTGTCATTTAGTTTTACTAACCTTCATGTTGTTCCAACTTACTCTTTCATTAAAAAAAAAAAAAAAAAACTTTGAAAGAAGCTCCAAAAAGAAAAAAATGCATCATAAAAGTAGTCTGTACAACTTGCACAATATTCAGTGTTTACTGGCACAACGTGTTTAAATGTGTCATTTCTGAATTCTGCTGTAGAGGGTAAGAGTAACAATTTACATTTTAAAAATTTTAAAGTAACAAATATTTTTATGTTTACAGTATGTAGAGTAATCTTTATATATATATATATATATATATATATATATATATATATATATATATATATATATACTGGTTTTATGTATAAAAAATGTATATGTATATAAAACCAGTTTAGTTTCAGATGAATGCTGGAACACTATGTAACATCTAACCTCCAACTAAAAACTGTGACTATGTTTACATACACAGTATTGTCAATATTCTGATTCTGATATTCAGAGGTTCACATGCTTCATTGGAATTACACAACATTACACAATATTTCTGTGTACATGAAAATTGGCTTATTTAAAAAGTAAAATAAAAAAATTAGATTAATACATAAAAGGAATATGCCAGCTGTAGTATTCAGATTTTCAGGAACTGGAATAATGACTTCATCTGTTTATGGCACTTGGTTTAAGTCATTTACACAATCAATCAGAATATGACCATATTCCAGTATTAATCTACTTTTTATGAATGTAAACTTTGTATGAACGTATGTAAATTTTGTATGAAAACACTGCCACTGGCCTAGACACTCAACATACTGAATGTGAATACTGAATACTGTATTTTTATGGAGGTCATTTTACAATATGTTTCTTTACATCTTGAAGACACGCACACACACACTCGCACGCGCGCACACACACACACACACACACACACACACACACACACACACACACACACACACACACACACACACACACACACACACACACACACACACACACACACACACACACACACACACACACACACACAAACACACACACACACACACACACACACACGTGCTTACAGTCTCTGTTCATCTCTTTTATTTGACCTCCAGACTTTTCAGTCTCCAGTGGTGACGTAATTCCCAATTTTTCTTAGTGTTTATAAAATTGCTTGTAATCGTAATGGCTGATGAAATAACTTGGGACATTTTCCGAACGTTTTTAAGAGAAATACATGGCCTAAAAATGGCATATTGCTTACAGAGACATTAATTCCCTCGTTAGTTTTCTCACAGCCAGGATAAAAGTACTTTTAGTAAGTGGAGACGGATGAGAAACAAACCTTATTCCAGCTGCTATCATATGTCGCCTCTTTATGTGCGAATCCCAAAGTTATGACTGCGACATAATTAACTGTAAATTGGTGAAGTTGTCATCTTCAAAGGGCCAGAACCCTTTACTCTGGTGTCTTTATTTCCCTGCCAGATGACTGTTGTACTCTATACAGCACACCCTTCCGATGTGTGTGTGTGTGTGTGTGTTTTTTTTTCCATCCTTCAAGATCGATACTGTACTTTCTTTGAGAACTTATTCTGTGTTTGGATAGCTCCAGGCATTTTACAATATGTTGTTGTTTTTTTTTTAAAGGAGGGAAGATTGCCTTTTTGCTCTTGTCTCACACTTCCTGATATTTGGGCTTATCAAAGCATCGTTTTATCTTAATAAACCTTAATTTGATGAAATAGCAATTTAGTTCCTGTATCTGCAATCTGCTTTGATATCCAGGATGTCTGGCAGCTAGAAAGATTTCATAGATAAAGTAAATGCAAAATATCCTTTACTAAGAGTCATGCATTTCGATTAAATCAGAGGGCAAGGAAAAGCATGTCACTCATGTCAAAATCTGGGTCCGTTTAATCGTAATATAAGTAATTTAATAAATGAGGGATTCTTCTGAGGGAAGAATATTGGCTCAATGAACAAACAAAGTCTTTATAACAATGAAACTCTCAGAAAATATCCAACTTCTGAACTTTTTAGTTAATGAACTATGGAAAATGATATTATCTTATATTATACTTTTATAATACTATTAAATATGATTAAATACAGATACTAATCCTAAACAAGTTATACAATCAGTTTTATTAAATAAGAAGCAAGTGTGAAATCTTTAAAGATGATCTAACTTAGACTTAGATGTTAATATATTTTTTTAGTTTATTAACATGAAGCACTGGAGCTGCTGACATATAGTTAAATTCCACTCAGTTCACATTTATTTTAGCACTTTTCACAATACATATAATTTCGAAGCAGCTGTACAAGAAATGCATGTTTCTACCTTGAAATCAAAAGTCAAATTACTGTCCATATGGCAGAAATGTACAGTTCCAAGATAATGCAAATTATGCAGTTAGCTAACATCATGTATCTGAAGTTGTGCACAATGTGCAGTTTATAAAACGGGTCACTCCCAAGAAGTTCCTAGTTAACAATTGCCCACAGGCTCATATAAGGCAGATATTTTGAATGAGGAAGAAGGTTTATTTGGGGTATATGCAAAGCATTTTGGGTTGCCCTCTTTATGTTGAATTTTCTGTAAGAACAACTTTACAGAGCAGTTCACCCAAACTTTCTCATTATTTACTCACCCTCATGTTGAGATGTTGTCCATGCTGCTCTGTTCTGTACAAGGACAGTGGCTGGAGATTCATTGTGTCAAGCTAATTATAAAAGTAGTTCATATGATTAATACACTGTATCCCATGTCGTCTTCTAAAGTCATACAACAGCTTTGTGTGATGAGCAGAACAACATTTTTTGTTATTCATTAACAATCTTCCTCTCTGCTGAAGCTCTAAAATAACATTTGTGCACCCAAATACATTTTTGGTTCCCTGACTTCCAGGTGTCAGGTGACCAGTCATGACATAGCAAGTGTGAAGAACGCAGCTGCCAATGTGATTTGAGAGCTACAGCAAAGTGGATTGTTATAATCATGACATAAATCTGACAACATCCCGAGATAATACAAAAAAGCAAATGGAAAGTAATTAGCATAGCTACTGTTCATAACATTTCAAGCAAAGATAATCATGTGCATTTGATGTGATATAGGAGTACAAGGTTATAAGATGTATTACAGTATGCTTGGATAAAGAGATGTCTTTAATCTAGATTTAAACTGGGATAGTGTCTCTGAGCCCCTAACATCATCAAGAAGACTATTCCAGACTTTAGGAGTCAAATGTGGAAACGCTCTCCCTCCTTTAGTGGACTTAGATATCCTAGGTACTACAAAAAGTTTTGTGACCTTAAAGAGCATGATGGATTGTAGGGCGACAGAAGATCAGTTAAATACACAGAAGCTAAACAATTTAGAGCCATTATAGGTCATTAGCAATACTTTTTAATCGATGCAGAACTTAATGGGTAACCAGTGTAGAGATGATAAAATTGGTGTTATATGATCATATTTTCTTGACCTGGTAAGAACTCTAGCTGCTGCATTTTGGAGTAACTGTAGCTTGTTTATTGAGGAAGCAGGACAACCAGCTAATAATGCATTACAGTAATCTAGTCTAGACATCATGAATGCATGAACTAACTTTTCTGCATCAGTCACAGATAACATGTTCCGCAGCTTAGCAATGTTTCTGAGGTGGAAGAAACCTGTTTTTGCAACATAGCATCGTAAGCTTAAGGTCATCGTAGCTCCATTGCCACCATCAACTTAGGCTTACGATGCTTTTGGGAAACTCTGCCCAGGATGAAGTAACAGTACATCCTTCTAAATGCAAATTGTATTCTAAGATTCTGTGTACAGGTTTTTGGTCATATCTGAATTTAATAGAAGAAAATGTCTGGTCATCGAATATTTTATATCTTTAACACACTCTGTCAGCTTGGATAGTTTAGAGATTTCATCTGGTCATGATGAAATATATAACTGAGTATCATCGGCATAGCAGTGGAAACAAATTCTGTGTTTTCTTACAATATTGCCTAGCATCATATGTATTGAAAATAAGAGAGGGCCTAATACAGATCCTTGAGGCACTCCGTAATGTTTATCACAGGTTATTTCCCTCGTTTAAATAGACAAACAGTCTATTTAAGTCTAGAGGTAACAGTCTGGGTTTGTAATTTGCCAATTCATTTGGATCTAGTTGTGGTTTCTTAATGAGAGGCTTAATAACTGCCAGCTTGAACGGTCTTGGGACATCACCTATAGAGATAGAGACGAGTTAGTAATATTGAGAAGAGGCTCTTTTGCTACAGGTAACAGCTCTTTCAGTAGTTTAGCATGTATTGGATCTAATAAACATATTATTGGTTTAGATGCATTGAAAATTTATTTAGCTCTTCCTGACCTAGTTGTAAAGCACTGCTATATTTCTTGTTGGGCAATTATTGAGGCTGAATCATCAAGATGTCCACTGAGCAGTGGTGTATAAAGTACTCGAAAACCAAACTTGAGTAAAAGTATAGATATCTTGCCAGAAAATGACTTTGGTAGAAGTTAAAGTTGCTGTTTAGAATGTTACTTGAGTAAAAGTTTTAAAGTATGTGATATTTTTTGTACTTAAGTATGAAAAGTATTTTTTTTATATTAAATGTACTTAAGTATTGAAAGTAAAAATACAAGTAAATGTAAAATACAAAAGGAGCAAAAAAATATAAAAAATTGTTCTATACACAGATTAAGCAGCAAGATTGTGTTCAGTTTTAACTCTCTTACATTTTGTTTCTTTAAATTGGCTAAAGGTTTATTGTAATTTTCATACATAAAAAAATACTAATATATTATACATTGATGATTCGTTCATGTTAATTTATAGTGCATTATAACTAATGCAAGAGACAACTTTAAAATGTTAAAATGTAAATGATGAAATTAAAAATGAACAATACTTTTATTAACCTTATTTAATGTTACAAATGTACTCTTATTGTAAAATGTTACTATTTCATATAAATCCAAAGTCATGCTTAAAAATTACCATCTTTACACACAAAGGCATAGCATGGGTCTATTATATGTGTACTTTCACACATTATTTGGCTCTATTTTAGAAAAATTGATGATTATCTAATCAAAATATGTGTTACAGTGCCGATAAAAACTGAAATTGAATAGGCTACATTTCTGATTTGTTAAGCTTCTGTCGCTGTATGAGAATACAGTTTAAATATGCAACTTCGCCGGATAATGAATGCATAACAGCGAACAAATAGTTATAAACTAATGCAAATGATTGGTAACAATCGTGGCATACAGTTGTTGTTTTTTTTTGTCACATTGTTTTAACCGCTTGAGGTTACTACTAATGTCTCAGCCTCGACGACAAACATACTGTTCTCCACTAATGCAGCATCTAGTCAACAAACTAAATACTTTATAGTGATATGAAAACATGTACTGTAGTGTACATTGTATAACATACCGTTTTGTTGTCCGTTTTAAATCGTTTTGAAGTGACCCGCTCTGTGCAGCGCGCAGCCTCACATCACGTGTCAAAAGAAACCATACGAGGCATCAGTGATAGTTTTTATTTCGCCTCTAGAGGCCGCTCTCGTAATGTCTCATAATCTATGCTCGTAATGACAGCGCACTTCTCAGCCGCTCCAGCAATGGACGCAACCCGGAAAATTAAATCAACCGCGGTTGTGCGAGCACTTGTTTGCACATGCTTGCTTGCAGTCTGTGCTCTTCCGACTTTATTTTGTAGTAAGTAACGATAATGCTTTGGGAAAATGTATCGGAGTAAAAGTATATAATTTATTTAGGAAATGTAGTGGAGTAAAAGTAAAAGTTGACAAAAAAATAAAAACTCAAGTAAAGTACAGATTCTCCCAAAAAATACTTAAGTACTGTAACGAAGTATTATTACTTCGTTACATTACACCACTGCCACTGAGGAGCCAGAATGAACATTTTTGTGACATCTTTTTTAGACTACTTTTTAGCGTTCACTATTGAAGTCCAAGTGACATAATAGTGAACGTTCAAAAGACGTCCACTGAGGAGCCAGAATGAAAGTTTTTATGACGTCTTTATATGACGTTTTCTGAATGTCTGATATGAACGTTCATGGAACCTCTGTACAAGGTTAAAAAATAGTTTAAATATGGTCATTGTGGATGTATTTTCAACGTCTTATAAAGTCTCATTTGGACATCGTTTATACTGTTTCTGGACAAAATAAATACTCTCAGGATGCATTACATTAAAACGTAATTCAATTCCATTTGTAATTGCACAGTAACTCAAAGACAGTGTGTGTTTGTCAGAAAATCACGAATATAAAAGAAACAACTCAAAATACAGAGGTTAATTAAGTAACAACAAACAGTTTGGTTTAGTTGGGTCAGTATAGAGAGTCTGGCAGGTGGAAATGGAACTGAGTTTTGTCCAGGTTGTCACAATATCTGTCATGATTCTCTGTCTTCACAAACTGCCCTGAAACACATTTCAAATATAAACGATTATAAATAAAAATATAACTTTAAAAATGCTCATTTCGGCCCCAGTGGTGAACAAATGTTCAGAAAATGACACCAGACTGAAATGTAGTATTCCGTGAATTATATTTCTAGGCGGCCTTTCGCAGACTCGCGTGAGCGCCAAGAACACCAGATAAAGCTTAAAAAAATATAAAATGAATTATTGTGATGTTTCATGTTAAGCGACAAACTTAAGTAAAATAGATCAATTTAAATTTAACCTACCTCAGACAGTACACTAGGAATTATAAAATTACAAAAAGGGTAAATAAAAACTTCATAACACATAACAATATAAATCTTAAGTAAAATTAAACATTTCTCTGGCAAAACGACAAATAAAAATAAATTTATAATGCTTACCTTTTCTTTTGCACCCATCCGCATCTGGCAGATTATTCGAGATTTGAATTGTGGGTTGAATTTGAAATGGCTGTGTCAAAGGCTGTTCCTGTACAGTATAGGGTCCCATCCTGTGTAGGCTTTTTCAAATGTCCTCAACGTACAGCAGTATTAAATACATTACATAGAGGATCTATTGCTGTGGCGGTATCTTCAGTCTTTGGTAATGTACAGAATATCTTCTGTCTTTGCCATCACGTTTACGTCCCTGCGTCATAAGGCAATAACGCCCCTCATGCGAACACACGTTTAAATTGATCAAAAGCTTTGTAAATCACACACTGATGTTACACTTTCTGTCTTAGTGGAAAATTTTATTAAAAAGTGAGGCAAAAGAACATTCCATAGGTGATTTAGTTAGACGTTCAGATTGAACCTTTTTTGCATGTCCACAGATGTCCAAAAGGGCTCCTAGTCAGACATTCAAATATTGAACCTGTATTGCACATCTAGCAGATGTACAAAAGTGGGTCTGAAATTACGGACGTTATAAAGACATGATCTGAACGTCTCCCAGACGTTGCGTGTTTGCTGGGATAAAACGCTATCAAAGGGTGAACACTCTCAATTGTATTTCTGATGGTTTTGATTAGAAGTTACTAAACACTTAGTGTGATCTTCAAATCTCCATTTAAGTAAGACCTCACAACCGGCTAGCGTTGCCCAACCCTGAGTGAGCCCTCGAGCTGGTCTGAGGCTCGATGCAAGTCCGGACAGAGGTGTGAGAGATAACAGTCAAGCTTGAGAACATGTTCCTCTACTGATGGCTGATGGAGGCTGACGGTGCCAGCGTCTGTCAGCGTAAGTGAGCAGCCAGGAGCAAATGAGATTCATTGAAGTTAAACGCTCAGGTTTGGCTAGCCGGCCACACAGCACACTGGTGTCATGTCACATTATGACCTGAAAGTGACGAGAAAAGGGAGTGAATGTGGAGCACACGGATGGTGGAAATGTGCGAGGTGTGTGTGTGCTCTCTTAGTCATCTCAGAGAACATCTTTACTGACAGAACACTCACTTCATTGCACTATTAGGGTTTATTTATATTTATCGACAATTTGTCTCATGCATCCTCAGCCTCAGATGGCACACTCTCTGATTTTCTGATAGATACTGCCCACAAAACTAGCAAGTTCTAGCTGAAAATCAACAGTTCCAATCAAAATAGATGGCAGTGAGTGCTTTTGAGGAACAAAGTTTGATGGATTATTGGTATCAAATCTTTGAAAGATACTCAGCATTTATTTGTTGCATTTTAACTTTCCTGTTTGCACAACTTGGTAGTAATTCTTGACCAGAATAATCAGCAAAGTTAATCAGACTGGTTCTCAAATAGTGCAAGACTAAATATTTACTGTGGGTACAGAAAGTATTCTGACCCCCTTAAATTCACTCTTTGTTATATTGCAGCCATTTGCTAAAATTATTTACGTTCGTTTTTTTTCCTCATTAATGTACACACAGCACCCCATATTGACAGAAAAACACAGAATTGTTGACATTTTTGCAGATTAAAAAAAAAGAAAAACTGAAATATCACATGATCCTAAGTATTCAGACCCTTTGCTCAGTATTTAGTAGAAGCACACTTTTGATCTAATACAGCCATGAGTCTTTTGGGAAAAGATGCAACAAGTTTTTCACACCTGGATTTGGGGATCCTCTGCCATTCTTCCTTGCAGATCCTCTCCAGTTCTGTCAGTTTGGATGGTAAACGTTGGAGGACAGCCATTTTTAGGTCTCTCCAGAGATGCTCAATTGGGTTTAAGTCAGGGCTCTGGCTGGGCCATTCAGTCACAGAGTTGTTGTGAAGCCACTCCTTCGTTATTTTAGCTGTGTGCTTAGGGTCATTGTCTTGTTGGAAGGTAAACCTTCGGCCCAGTCTGAGGTCCTGAGCACTCTGGAGAAGGTTTTCGTCCAGGATATCCCTGTACTTGGCCACATTCATCTTTCCCTCGATTGCAACCAGTCGTCCTGTCCCTGCAGCTGGAAAACACCCCCACAGCATGATGCTGCCACCACCATTGCTTCACTGCTGGGACTGTATTGGACAGGTGATGAGCAGTGCCTGGTTTTCTCCACACATACCGCTTAGAATTAAGGCCAAAAAGTTCTATCTTGGTCTCATCAGACCAGAGAATCTTATTTCTCACCATCTTGGAGTCCTTCAGGTGTTTTTTTAGCAAACTTTAAAAAAAGGCTTTCATGTGTCTTGTACTGAGGAGAGGCTTCCGTCGGGCCACTCTGCCATAAAGCCCTGACTGGTGGAGGGCTGCAGTGATGGTTGACTTTCTACAACTTTCTCCCATCTCCCAACTGTATCTCTGGAGCTCAGCCACAGTGATCTTTGGGTTCTTCTTTACCTCTCTCACCAAGGCTCTTCTCCCCCGATAGCTCAGTTTGGCCGGACGGCCAGGTCTAGGAAGGGTTCTGGTTGTCCCAAACGTCTTCCATTTAAGGATTATGGAGGCCACTGTGCTCTTAGGAAACTTAAGTGCAGCAGATTTTTTTTTTTTTTTTTTTGTAACCTTGGCCAGATCTGTGCCTTGCCACAATTCTGTCTCTGAGCTCTTCAGGCAGTTCCTTTGACCTCATGATTCTCATTTGCTCTGACATGCACTGTGAGCTGTAAAGTCTTATATAGACAGGTGTGTGGCTTTCCTAATCAAGTCCAATCAGTATAATCAAACACAGCTGGACTCAAATGAATGTGTAGAACCATCTCAAGGATGATCAGAAGAAATGGACAGCACCCGAGTTAAATATGAGTGTCACAGCAAAGGGTCTGAATACTTAAGACCGTGTGATATTTCAGTTTTTCTTTTTTAATAAATCAAAAATGTGTTTTTCTGTCAATATGGGGTGCTGTGTGTACATTAATGAGGAAAAAAAAATAACTTAAATGATTTTAGCAAATGGCTGCAATATAACAAAGAGTGAAAAATGTAAGGGGGTCTGAATACTTTCCGTACCCACTGTATTTAGAATATTAAGTCTCTCGAAAACAATCTCAAATATCTTTAAATAATTTGATACGTTTGCAACTAGTTCTTCCTAGTAGAGGTGGGCGATAGAACCAAATTCTTATTTTACGATATGGGACATTTTATTTCACAATAACAGTATATATATCACAATATATAGTTATTTTGTGTTATTTTATCTCATTTCTGTTATTAAAAATAAGAAAAAAATAAGAAAATTACAAACAATAGGACAAATACGATATAACAAAAATATGATTTAAACAAATTAAGTTTTTCATGTACAATAGGTTTATTTAACATGTAGTTAATTAGTACAGAAATGTAATAATCAAATGTAAAAAATAAAATATTATCTTCACTGTATGAATTAAATATAAATGTTTTCACATTAGAGCTAAAAAAAAAAAGTTATGCAGTCTAGAGCAGTAAGTTTCAGTAAATTTCTCTTTTGTTTGATTCACATTAACAACACAGCAGGTAGGTATTTTAGGTTGCTGTCACTTTAAGACCAAACGCACAGATCCATTATACTGATACATAACCGGCTGTGTTTACATGAATACTCCACCTGATGGGCATTCAAGCACAACAAGATGTTCACAGAGCTCCTTTTCAGGTTATATTGCACTTATAACTCCTTTTAACATCAAGCACGTCCCACTCTTTACATTCTTTGTCATGCATTTCATCACTCTGAAGTGTCAGTAGTGCTATATATTTACATACCGCGATATACACGATTTAGCAAAATCATCATACCGCCCGGCCCTAGTATAGAGCCTGAGAATGACTTTGAAATGTGTGCACACCATCCTCTGGAAATTGCATAAATCCATAAATCAGACTGGATCTTAAGGTGATGATACATGGGGCAACTTTTTGAGCAATGTTGCCAGGCAATGTTGCTTGTGCACTTTCCCATTGAGAATGAGAAACAAATTTCTCTCTGGATACTTTAGATCAATCGTGGGCAGTTTGCCTCCAATCAGAACGCTAGCAGGCGATCACGTTACTGGCTTGGAGAGTGAACTTAAATCTTTTTACCCTGGTAAGTTGTCATGTGTCAACCCAAAATATTGATTTTATCTCATTTAATGCTTAAAATACCAACAGGTGTCCAATTTAATGTGTGCAGGCTGTAATTTCGCCATTAAATATTTTCAGTTAAATACTAGAAAAGTGCGATTTGTTTAACGTCTGTAGGGTGTATGGCACGTGAAAGTAGCTTTTGATGCGATCGACTCTGGTTCCGCCTTTTGCCAAACTCATACTTCTTCCTTTTTCTATCACAAATCAGATTGGAAAAGCATTTATATTTAATAAAAATGAAGAAAATATTGACAAGTTGAAATAAAGTGCCTAACAAGTGTTTATAATAAAGGATTTATTGGTTTGGTAATTTTTGTAATTTGGTAATTTGGTCCTCTTGCTGCCAACTGTCCGTTGCCGTAATTAGTTGCCCTGTGTCTCACCAGGTTGCCCGTTGGCTCAAAAAGTTGCTCCGTGTATCATCACCTTTAAACTTCTGACAGTGTGGGTTAGACAATCCATTTTAGAATCTTTACTGTTGATGACACCACTTTTTTTTTTTTTGCATCAACTGAAAGTAGCATTATTTTTTTATTTGATTTTTCTGGCTCAGTTTCAGATAAATTTTCAGCCTTTTTGCATGTCAGGTGATAGTACGCCCACAGAGCGTTCACATATCTGAGGTTGATCCTAACTGACAAGTGGCAGGCAGATAAATATTCAAATTAACAAATAAGTAATTTTGTCACTGGATGACACTTTTTTTTTTTTTTATGTCACCCAGAAGTTCCATTAAATGCATCTCCATCTTTAGAAAGTTCCATTCTTAACTTTCAAAGCATTCAAAGCAACAACACAAAACTCTTGTCTTTTATTCCTTCCTTATTGAGTTGTCACATATAGATATTAGGCCTTCAGACATTCTTGGTTTAAAACAAAGAAAGCTCACTATTGTTCCTCACAGGAAAATCAGTCTCAGACTGAGAAAACAAAACAAAAAGCTCTTCTAAATGAGACAAACCTTACGAAGATAAAACGACAATCAGAGCTCAGTCGATTCATGCCAGCTAAAACAAAGGAGGCCTTTATTGGCCTCTGTTGAATACTGGTGCTTTGAATGTGTGGAAACACAGCTGTGTGTCTTTATAGAGACAAACTGATTGTCTGTCTATACCTTGCTTGTGCGGTGTGGAATAAAGCCCCATTATCTACAGTCACCTTCATCTGTGTCAGACTTTTATAATGAAGATTTTATAAAGCTGGCACTGTAGACAAATGTTTTGGGCAGGATGTCACACTGCCAATACAATGCCGTCACGAAGCAGCAGTGTGAATAATGCTTAGCAAATGACAGATGTACAGTTTAATTGTGATTGTAGAGTTGATTTTTCATTCATTTTAGCCTTCATCTGTCTTCTGCTGTTGTGGTTTCAAGGGCTTCTGATTTTCAATCATTCGGTGCATGTTTTAAGGCTGTTTTCCTACTTAAACCCAAGTTTGATTCCAAGTTTTTTTTTTTTTTTTTTTATTCAGAGACCAGCAGCTATGAGAAATGCATTATACTATACCATATGTCTGACTGGAGTCATAAAAAGGCAAATTATATGTCAACAGCATCAGTAACTAAATTAAGCCAAATTCAACCCCGGCTCATTGGAAAAATGTGCATGTAGTGACATTTTAGCAAAATTATATTACCTTGCTTCTTGCACGTTTTGTGATGCTTTCAGAGTAAAATGTCCAATGAGTGGCGCTAAAACCACATGACAAGCATATATTAGACCAGTAGACATAGTCAGGGTAGTGCCATATTTAAGTTTTGACAGGAATGAAAACAAGGCTATGTGGGATAGAATACAGTGCTTTTAATGAATTATACTGTTGTTTAACTGCATTCCGATTGTTCCAGTGACTAAACCTTTCCAGAATTAAAAAAAAAAAAAAATAAATAAACGTTCACGCAAGCTACCCAGTCCATGTCAGAGCGGACTACTGCCTGATAGATCTGTGGTCCACAAATTCCCTCCCAAGTCCCCAACATTTTTGTCTCTTTGCCTTCCATGCCGGTCTGGTCCGACCATCTGGATGCTCCGGTCCCATCCGGAAATCTTCCTCCTTTGATATCCCACCTGACTTCCTGGTCACATCTCCATTTGTGTTGTCCTGCTCCTCGGCTCTACCCCCGCTGCTTACTCCATGCGGCTCTTCGGCTCCGCCTCGGGCCCACCCTTGACTTTAGGTTGAGTCCCCAGCTTCACATCAGGCCTCCAGGCCCATTTCTCCACCTCGGCCTGTCAGCCAGTTGGCTCCGGCCTGGCCCTACACTTCCTCAACTCTGCTGGTCCACCAGCCCTGGGACTCCTCCGGGCTCCCTCATCCCTCCGGATCAGCCTAGGTCAGACGTCACTCTGCCTCCGCCGTGAACTTCTGAGTCTCTGGCTACACCTCGACCCTCCACCACTTTGGCTCCACTGGGCTTCTCCTACCCTCTGGCTTCCCCGTGGTCCTCATACTGTCACGATTGAACAAATGGATTTACAACAGTCACTTTGTTGTGTCCAGTGTAGACAGCTGGTCACTGTGATTTTTTTTTTTTTTTTTTTTTTTTATCCTGTAACAACATTTTTGTTCGAAAATTAGTCCTATCCCTACCTCCTAACCCTACCCATAACTTACCCCTAAAATCAGAGGGAAATGATAGGTGGAGAACACTGATGTAGAAGCACCTAACCCTGGTTGTAAGCCTAAACTTGACATAAACTGTAAACTTGTCCCTCATCTGATTGCTTGATTGGAATGTTGTTCCAGGACCAACAAAGATTTTGATCCAAGAACAGGTTGAACTTAGTGAAATCACATTCACCATGGACAGCCTCAAGTATGCGGGTCGCATTCGGTGTAGACACTATGCAACCAAACAAGCTGACCTCTAATGTCAAATAGACTCTGTTGGCACAAAGAGTAAATGCATCCTAAAACATCCTAAGCAAAACTCATAATCAGGCCAACAAAAATGTGCAAAATTGGAACGCTCCTTATGTACAAAGCACTGTATATCCACTGACACTTTGCGTAAATGTTTTTACTAGTCTAATAGATATCAGTAAGAGTCTCAGCTCCGTTTAACACTTTTTACCATGTTTCAATCCATTCCAAAGATTGTCTTCCAATTAGTGTCAGACATTTAGAACATTAGATCATTAGATCAACACTAGCAACACCAAGGTCCAAAGGAATGTGTGAACTTATGAATATGTAAGTTGCTTTCGATAAAAGTAATAAAAAATAATCAATACAGTTAATTATACTTTTACAACACTGTGTAGAAACATCCTATAATTTGGTACCAATGTGACCTTTAGCAAATGCAGTATGCCTCAAAATCTGATTTTTTATTTTTTTTTTTACCTACAATCAGCAGTCCAGCAGTTTTGTCTTCTGCGTCAGTCCTCCCTGCTGTTGCGTGCGTATGCATTTGCAGTGTTCGCCCAGTTTTCCGCGTTAACACAGATGCACCAACATCTGTGCGCTGCGGCTCTCACATGCGGCCCGCTCTCTCCTATCTCAGCACGGCCCTCTGACTGGCAGAGAGTGGATGAAGAGAACAATCTGGAACTTCTGTTGCATCACGTGCCCTCTGGGATTCTGGACTTATCAATTATGAATGTGCTGAGATGACACTCTCCTTCTCTTTTTCCTTTTACCTTTTTCTCTCATTTCCCAGTGCTTCCCAACGGTGTCTCACCATTACATATACTGTAGCCTAAATCTCAGTAAGAAAGATGTGTACATTTCCAATATTGGGAAAACTACTCTGAAAATGTACAACTCGTAATCTAAAATGTACAGTCAAGCTAAAAACAAACCGTTAACCACATTGAAACTAGGGTGGCAACATACTTTTTTATTCGTTTTTAATTATTTTTTTTAACAAATTAACATATTTAAAAATTATATTTCAAATAAACTTGAAATTCTGAATATTTTTACATTTATTAAATAATCCTGAAAAAAATTTCACATTCCACAAAATTATTAAGAAGCACAACTGTTTTCAACATTGATAATAAGTGTTACTTGAGCAGCAAATCAGCATATTAGAATGATTTTTGAAGGATCATGTGGCATTGTAGACTATAAGACTAATAAATTACAGTTTAATATATATTCAAATAGAATTGTAGTAATATTTCACAATATGACTGTTTTGATATATAAATAAGGTTTAATGAGCATAAGAGAATTCTTATGATACCGAAGAGCTTCGGAGAGAGTCAGATTATACAAATTATTATTATTTTGCAACTGTTCCTGTATTAATCTGGCATAATATCTAAATTAGTGCATTACTAAAGTACTAAATATTTTGCTACAAAATAATTAAAGTTCAAAAAATGAGTTTTTGAGGACATTTAAGGAGAACGTTTGATTATTATGTCAGTTTTCTCGAATATAAACCTGCATGCGCTATAGTAGCTTGTTACTGGAAAAGTGACATTGCTTTCAAAACAGCTGAGGTACTGTCACACTACTGAAAAATCTAAGTTACCAGCATTGCTAATTTTAGTTAGCGACTCCCCAACACTGTACATTATTAGTGCTAAAGTTTGAATAGTTCCTGACTGGTGGGTTCAAGGTCGTGAAGGTAACTTCAGTGTGGTAGGTAGCTGCAAGTGAGCCTGTATTTAGTGAACAGCTCAGGGCTAATGACTAGTCTGACAGGGGTGATTATTATCAGCTATCTAACTTTAGTCCACAGTGTGGGCCAAATGAGCGACTGCGTGTTAGCCAAGGCATGTTAATAAGGTGCCAAACCGATAATGACTTTATGATTGGATAATTAGACAAATGTGTGTAATTGCTTTCTCTCATGGCTTTCTAACTGCAGGAAGACTCCCCACTGACTCGGCAAGGTTGTTTATATGCTGCCGTGTGCAAACGTCACCTCCACAGACCGGCTGTGTAAATCTTCAAACTTTAAACTTTAACAATGACACTTTTTCTTACAGACCCCCATACAATTCTTTGGCTAGTGGTGCAGAAATGACACTCTTTAAAAGTTTTTCCCTCAGCCTTGAGTTCTGCTTTAAGACTATATATATATATATATATGGTTACATTTTAGTTTAGGGTCCAATTCTCACTATTAACTAGTTGCTTAGCATGTATATTACTAGGATATTGCAGCAAATCAGCATATTAGAATGCTTTCTGAAGGGTCATGTGACACTGAAGACTGGAGTAATGATGCTGAAAATTGGTAGGTATAGATTACATTCCAAAATATATTAAAATATATAACAGTTATTTTAAATTGCAATAATATTTACTAATATTAAGGTTTTCACTATATTTTTGTTCAAACAAATGCAGCCAAAGATACCTTTTTCAAAAATCTTACCGAGCCCAAACTTTTTAGGTAAACAGGTGTTTGTTATTGTAATTATTTAATATTTTAGCACATTTAGAATGTCCAGATAAAACATGTACATCAGTTATGTATCTATTATTTATTTTATTTCTCTGAAATCTCCTATAAACACAGCCCACAAGACAGTTGGCTAAAAACACGCTGCAATTGAATAAAGACCTGCTAATTTTGTCTCTTACGCTTCATCAACAGTGTTCAGGCTGACAAGTCAATAAGCTTCAATCATTATGTACCAATTACAGAAACTGACAAAACAGCCGGAAACTGACATATACTGAGACTGTTGAATAACAATTTAACAGAGCAATTAAGGCGTCAATTCCAAAGATAATTATGTTAAACTAATAATTAACAAAATGATTAATTCACTGTAAGATCAAAAAAGAAATTAATGTAACAATTCCTTCGCCTCTGAAATGTGAAATGCTTTGGTTTTGAAGGGGGTATTTCCCTGACATTCTGGGAGCCCAGCCTGCTGCTTTAAAAGATGCTTTTTAATCCTTTGGAAAATTACTCTCCAGCTAACGAGTTCTCCTCAACCAACTCCAGACATCATTAAGGACTGGCTTTTGCCCAAGGCTGCGCATGAACCCCTTTTTCAGACTGTACACTTTATCCATAATTCAGCTCTCTTTCTTCAATTATTCAAGCAAATAGTGCAGGAAAATAATGGAGTTCACTGGATCTTACACGTAAAACAATTTTAATGTTAGTTTGAATTTTTGAGGCTTTGAATCTGTGTGTGTGCACGTGTGCGTATGAGTGAGAGCGCAGTACTTCCCTGCCCTTAACCGACTGGCCTGCCAGTGCCCATAAACACATTATCAAAGAGCCAGAGCAGTAAATATATGAGCAGTGAAGCTGCACATCTGCGAATGTAGAACCTGGTGTCTCGCAGTAATCGCAAGAATTTTCTCCGCGAAAATGGGAATTCTACCCTTTTGAATGTTGTGTATGCATTAAAACCTTTATTAAAGTTAAATGTTACATGTGTATTTACACAGGATGTCAAAAATCATGATGATAATGTCAAGAAATCTCTCTAAATTTGTAGTCTAAATTGTTTTTAAAAATGAAATGACATCATTATCCTCATTACTGACAGTTGTGCAAACCATGGATTGCTTTGATGCTTCACGACCCTGTGTGAATTAAGGGGTTGGCCTCACTAAACTGCTGGCATCATTAAAGATGACCTCTGGGGTTTAAGCTTATATGCGCACACACTGCTGCTTTTGATTTGGCACTTTGATTCTGGCTCCTAAAGTGTTAGAATAAAAAGAAAGGCAGTGATACAATTAAAATATGTTGGTTTAAACCCAATCATTTCATAAATGGCTTGATTTCCAAGAATTTCTGTTGGGAAAAACTGCTTAATCCAAGGATTTATATGGCATCACCATGCAACAGTTTGAAGCATCACACAGAACTGCACAGACATTGTAGTCGGGAACCATTTTGCAATAGCCAATTATCAAAGTAAAAAAAAAGAAAGAAAAAAAAAAAAAAAGCCTAGCTTTTCCAGTAACAAATTACTTTTTTTCAAACAAGCAGATGCCACAATGTATTACACACTTAAGTTTGTTGCTGAGTGAGCTGTAGTTTTATAAAATGTGCTTTCCTAACAGGAAAATTCCAAATATAATTCACCAATTTGAGTCCCTGTGGAGCATATTTATAGCTGCATATTTTAGTTCATGATATAAAGTGTATCCTAGTTGTTTAGTTACATTATTACAAATTTACACTACCGTTTGGAATACCGTTCAAAAGTTTGGAATAATTAGGGGTTCAAGCACATAGTTCATATCTCCTAAACCGTTAGGCGTAGGCTGAAGTGTCTTATGTTATTGGAATCCTTAGCTCAAGTTGGACAAAATCGCTTGTAGAAATTTTTGGTGAAATTTTTGAGTATTTTGGATTTTTTGAAAACCTACTTTTGTGAGCTAGTCCTAGTCCTTTTTGCCTGTTTGGAGCCAAACCAGTGCATTAAGATTCTCCAGAGTCTGATTGTCAATATTTATCAAAAAAAAAAAAAAAAAAAATTGAAATTTCGATTCACAGTCTCTAGGGGATGCCAAAATGTTCAAAGTGGGTAGAGCCACTTTTACTAAAATGGCTATAACTCTTGAAGGGAATGATATATTTTCACCAAACTCAGCACAACTTTGCAAAAGCTCATTCTGTGATTGCGTGAAAAAGAATGCGTCGACTGGCCACTTGGTGGCGCTGTAACAGCAAAGCAACTTGAAAACGGCTATAACTACTTCACCGTTAGTCCAATCGACTTGAAAATTGGCAGTGTTTTTGTCCGAGGTGCTGAGATTGTCTATGAGGACATTGACGTATCGCAAAAAACATGTTCGCCATCGGCCACTGAAGTTTGACCATCAGACAAAGTTAACGGAGGCCGATCGGAAAAAAATAAATTGTGTATTGTGAGTTTATTCCCACATGCCCACAACATTCATACCACATGGTAAAACTCCTCATTCTGAGCAACTTTGTCTCTAGGACCGCCGCTGTCCATCGAATAGTTCAATAAATATTGGAGATTATTTCAAAAAACAACTTTGGCGATCTAGTCCTAAGTTTTTGGCTCAACTTCGATAACTGTTAAAAAGCTTTAAAAACTATATATTTCCTTTGGTAAATTGCCTGTATTTGCTGTAAAGTGGTTGCATGCTTGCTAAATGAAACATAATACCTTTTTACGCATATGCTTAAAGGCCTTAAAGTGATTGAACCCCCAGATTTTTTTTTGTTTGTTTTTGAAATAAGTCATTTATTCTCACCAAGGCTGCATTTATTTGATTGAAAATACATTAAAAACAGTAATATCATGAAATATTGTTACAATTTATAAGTGTCACATGATCCATCAGAAGTTTTACTATATTACTATATTGCTGGCTAAAAAATAAATCCAAAATTGGTTAAAAAAAATGGCTGGGTGAAAACAACCCAATCCCTGGGTTTGTCCTTATTTAACCCAGCATTTTTTTAGAGTGTAATTTTTTTTTTTATTATTATCAGTGTTTAATTGCTGAATAAAAGGATTAATTTTCCTCAACCGTTTCAATGATAGTGTATTATGTTTTCCACAATATTACTAAGCAGAAAAATAGTTTTCAACATTTGATAATAAGAAGAAATATTTCTTGAACAGCAAATCATTTCTGAAGGATCATGTCACACTGAAGCATTCAGCTTTGATCACAGGCATAAATTACACTTTAAAATATATTAAATGTTATGTTAAATTGTGTTAATAATTCTCAATATTACCATTTTACTGTATTTTTTATCAAATAAATGCAACTGTGATGGGCATAAAAGACTTTAAAAGATCTTAATTATTCCACACCTCTGTTCAAGTTTGATTAATTTAGCACAATTTAAAATGATTTTGTCTTCTTAGCTTCAGTGTCATTAAATATTTTTTGTTGGTAGCTTGCTCTAGTGTAGATTTTATTTACTGCAGCTGAACTACTTTAAATTCTCACCAGCTTGTCAAGCTACAGTCGTTTGCTCCAACACTGATTTACTGTCTTTCTGGTTTTGGACACTTGATATAACTCCTGCTGGTTCCAAGAAAAAAAAAAAAAAGTAAGTGAGTTCTTTAAGGAGAAAAGTTTGTTAATTGGGATGGAATCCATTTTTTTTTTTGAACTGCACCTCATGTTTTGAGAGCGTCGTTGCGGCAGGCTGAATGTTTGAGAGCCCCTGTAGACGGCATGTGCAGTATTTCTCAGTAGGACAAAGACAGCCCGTGTCTGGCTGAGGTAGCGTCTAACTAATGGCCATCTGTGTGCGGCAATAATGAAAAATCTCAATCACGTATGGCCACGACGGCTCGTTAGGGAGCAAAATAAAACAGACAACGGGCTCCGACGTGTGAGAGCCATCTCGCTAATTTCTCCCTAAAGGACACCTTTCAGATCTTCCAGACAGTGAAGCTTATTTCTTGGTAATATTCCCTATAATTTATATGAGCCTCTTTCTGATGTAGTTAGTGGGTAATCTGGCATGACTCCTGAAGGTCTTGTTCTTGTTGCCTAGAGATAAACAAAACAGAAACAGGCAAAAGCTATTGTTTTGCCAACAATCTTTCGTTTAGGCTGAGTGAGGGTTCGACGTTCCTCGCAAACCTGCTTCCATACTGGAGGTGTGAACGACTGGGAGGAAAATAAAAACATACCACAGGCGTGTGCATTTCGAATGTGGCGCTGTAGTAGACGGTGTGCCTTTTCATGCTCTGCTCGATATCGTAATGTCTCACACATGATTCCAGCTGCAGAAGCTGCATGTGTGTGTGTATGTAAGGTATTCACAGTACTCTCACCCCGCGAGTCCCAGGGCATTGGGTGGGGGTGGGAGTGAGACTGTCCTGAGATAAAGCCACGCAGGCCCCTGGACGGCATGACTAATTTGACACATATCTCCGTGTCTCTTCTCTTACTGTCTGCCACCATCAACACTTCCCTCCTTGCCAGCCTGCCATGGAAATGATCCCAGCGCGGTCCGACGCGCCGCTTAGAGCCATCCGTGCCGCTTTTCTCTTAATGGACGTGGAAATCTCGAACAGCCTTGACTTGCTTTTATTGTGGCAAAGGATCAGTCCTGGATTCGTTTAACCCCGCGTGAGAGATTGTTATGTGTTCGTAGGAAATTGGATGCATATGAGTGTCTCTCACTTTATGAGCGTCACGGTTTGGTTCCATTCACTCATACACGTCTTTCAAAACAAGCTGTTGTGCCTAAAGTTCCCATCATGGTCCCAACCGCTTGTTGGTTAAGCAAACCAGCATGGTTGCGATGAGGGGTGGGCAGCACAAGCAAAATTTTATATAATGATATGAGTCATTTAATACCATGCAATGCAGAAATGAATAAGTCGGACCCAGTCCAAAAAAGCTTCACATTATGTTACACTTAGGTTGAAGACAAAAGACTCAAAACAGTGTAACTAGTATTATAACTAATAGTTCAGATAGTTCTCTAAAATCTGATTGGATGAGCCACAAAAGCCAGGGTAAATGGTGTTATTTTCAACGATTCGTAACTCTTCCATTAGTGAATCCTTTGATGCTTAATCTTTTACTTGTGTATTCAGTACTGGTGTTGCAGTGCCAGAGACATTCATTAAAGTTTTCCATTAAGACGAATGCACTTCGTGAACTGAGTGATGTTTGGTTTTGGAATTTTATTTACATTTTTAAAATTGAAACATTCTGAACCTGTTTCAATTTTAAAAATTGAAGTTTTTGTACACTTATGGTTATGGTTTTTCTAGAATAGAAAAACCATAACCATAAGTGTACAAAAACGTACAAAAAGAGATTTCTGTTGATTGGCAGACTTTCTGCAGACTGTGTAAAGGTGTGGTTACATCACTGAAATTTCAGGAAAAATGGTCAGTTGTTTATTGTCAGTAGCAGGGCTGTCCCAAGCATGGCGCAGGGCCTAGTGGGAGGTAGCGGAAGCAGGGTTCCCTCTCCATCCATTTATCGCGGGACCTCCTCAAGCACGGGGCCTGGTGCAGTCGACCCTCCATAAGGACAGCTCTGCGCTGAAAAAAAATGTACTTAAAGGGTTCGTTCACCCAAAAATGAAAATTCTGTCATTTATTACTCACCCTCATGCCATTTCACACCCCTAAGACCTTTGTTATTCTTCGGAACACAAATTAAGATATTTTAGTTGAAATCCGATGGCTCTGTGAGGCCTTCATAAGGAGCAATGACATTTCCTCTCTCAAGATCCATAAAGGTACTAAAAACATATTTAAATCGGTTCATGTGAGTTCAGTGGTTCAATATTAATATTATAAAGCGTCGAAAATATTTTTGGTGTGCCAAAAAAAACAAAATAACGACTTATAGTGATGGCGATTTCAAAACACTGCTTCAGGAAGCATCGGAGCACAAATGAACCAGTGTGTCGAATCATGATTCAGATCGAGTGTCAAACTGCCAAACTGTCAAAACTGAAATCACATGACTTTGGCGCTTCGAACAGCAGATCTGATACACTGATTCATTTATGCTCCGATGCTTCCTGAAGCAGTGCGTTTTGAAATCGGCCATCACTAAATAAGTCGTTATTTTGTTTTTTTTTGGCCCACCAAAAATATTCTTGTCGCTTTATAATATTAATATTGAACCACTGAACTCACATGAACTGATTTAAATATGTTTTTAGTACCTTTATGGATCTTGGGAGAGGAAGTGTCATTGCTCCCTATGGAGGCCTCACTGAGCCATCGGATTTCAACAAAAATATCTTAATTTGTGTTCCGAAGATTAACGAAAGTCTTACGGGTGTGGAACGGCATGAGGGTGAGTAATAAGTGACTTTATGATTTTATTTTTGGGTGAACTAACCCTTTAATTTTTCTTTAACAAGTTTTTGCACGCAGATTTTTTAAAAGTAAATTTCACATATGGAATTCGCAATATAACACTCAACTAAGAGATGCTTTTAAAGTGTGTGCTTTACTTAGAAACATCTAAGTAAATAATACAGCAGATATTGTGTAGACAACATATCTACATAATAGAAGTAACGTGGTACCATACAGCTGGAAAACAGCAGAAAAAAGCAACCTTTTTAATTATTCATGCCCCAGTGCATGATGGGAACACCAGTATCAGAAAATTGAGTAGGTTTTACTTAATTTTATAACTTTGATATTTATGCTTAAATTTCTACAAGCTTGAATTGAGTACTAATATAGAATTTACTTTTTAAATTCTTGCCTGAACTAACTTTTTCATGTTGAAATATCATTTGTTTTTTCTGTAGTACTTCAGAATCACTTTTATCAGTGTGGTCAGTAGTGTATGAAGCAAAGCTCACTCAGAAGTCATTTTCAAACCAAGCAGCTTTCTGTTGATCAACGTGGCAAATTCTCATGACCAACTGAACCCGATGCGAAATCTGTGTGGTCAATTGTTTCACTCTCACGAGAAATTGTCGATCGTGTGGATTCCTATCGAAGCAACTGGATTTTGCCCTTAAATATTTGCCGAACAACAGTAAATGTGTCCACGACTTGACATCGTCGTTTTTACAGAATCCAAAACAGGTGATTTTATTCAGGTGTGTGTAAAGTGTCTCGCTTTAGTCTATTATTTCCTTCAACAAGATTTTGAATTCTTTATTGATGTGGCACAAAGTTGAATCATGGTTTGACAACCATAAATGGCTAACTTCCACAATGTATTTTGCCTTAAAAACACGATATATCTAAATAAATATATCTGTCGTCATAGCACACAGTCCTGGTTGCGGCCTTCACTCAGCTGTGAGTGAAAAAGCAAGAGACAGAGAGAGATTCAGACAGTTCAAGTGAACACTAAACAAAGACTTTAACTCCTCTATTATGTCTCTATAGACATCCAATTAAATCACTTGAAGGTTTACATTATTCTTTAATGATAGCAAGTCAGATTATAGCCTGGTGAAATCTTAATGCATCACACTCTTTTCGGTAAAAGTGGCCTTGTCTTCTGTAATGAGATATGCGCTGTGAAATGTTAATTACACGCAGGGCGAGAAGCAAGAACTGCTTCCAGTTCTGACCCCATTTCTATTCTTTTAATAACAATTACTTGAAGAGAAAGTGGGTTAGAAGAAAATGTAGAGACTTCACTCGGCCACACATCTGAGACAAAGAAAGCCCTATGCGAACGCACCTTACACTTGCGTTGTACGCTGAACCGCCGATATCAGATACTCTGTCTAATATTCTTTCCCACCTTGTCTTGAATTCTAACCAAACCCAGACGGAATTCTGTGGAACGGATTTAAACAAGGTAGAATGTGTTAAATCGACCAGAGAGTTGCTGATTAAATTAGCCAAAATATGTCAACTTTGTGAATGACAAGAGCTCTAATTCTGTGCTCTAAATCAGCAGAGTTCTGCACTCACACATTCCATGTTAGAATCCTTTTCGTATTATGAATAATAATGAGCTGCACTCGCAGTGTGTATTCACGCCAGACACGGACTGACAGATGATTAAGAGTATTTCTACACTTAGGGTACATCTAACTCCAAGTAAGAACGAATCTGGTCCTCTGTGCGTAGCGGCTGTTATGAATAACAGTAATTGTTCGGTCGCTCGCCGCCTTTGCGCCTTTGCCAACTGGCACCTGCTCCCCCACATGTCACATGACACTACAGCTGTGTCCACATGTTCCCCGGGTCACCACATCAGTGCGGATAATGCCTGCTTTTGATCAGTCCCCCTGACTTTTTCCAAATGATCTCATCATATTACCGCAGATTGCTACCTATTACGGAGCGATAGTCATTCGGCAATTTAGCTGCGAAAATTGCTCAGCTCTGAGGCTAATTTCGGCGCTGACATTTTACTGCGCCGCTGCTGGATAGACAGCAAATGACAAAGAGTAATTAACACTAAATGAGTCCCTCGTTTTGTGTGTGTTTAAAGGTCTAGCCCATTCATTGAGTTCTCTTGTCTGACCCAGAAGGAATTAAACTTTGTGTTTGTCTATTAAAACAAAGGCGAACACAGCAGTGAGCTAAACAGCATAACTCAGGAGTCTAGGGTAATGCTACACTGCTTCAGGGACACTGTGAGATAATTGCTGTGTGTTGTGTGTGTCTTACACCCCATTTCCCTCGCACACAAAGAGCTTCACACACTCACAAAAAGAAACACATGGATTTATTGTGTCGCCTCACTTGCTGGTAATTTGTTTGTCGCCTTACAGAGGACATTATTGTGGTTAAGACTGAAAAAAAAAGACTGTGAGTGATTAGCTGTTTAGCATGATTGTGTTGCACGGCCAGTCAAATGAATGAGCCACTGGCTTTTTCCCAGGCATTGCATGACACCACTTCAGGAAGAAAAGCAATTCCAGTGCAGATTTATGCTGGCTCACTGACGTGAATTCACTTGTACATGATAGATGCTACCTCACTAGTTCGAACCATTTCGGCTTGTTTTTAACTCCGTATTGTCACTCTAAAGTAGCTTGATGAGTTGATTCTGTGATAACAGGGAGAAAACCTACACAAAAATACATCTTCATTCTCATGTCACCATTTTATCTAAGATGCATCATTCAAAAGAAACCAAGTGCAAACAGAGCGACACGCGCAGAGAGTTATGAACTCATCTCCATTATGGACTGACCCCGGGATTTATGGAAGAGGAAGTTCGGACGAGGTAGTAAAAATGAAATCATGATGACATTTAAATACGCTGCCTATTAAACGTACGAAAACAGAAGCTCCTCCTGCCAAAAATAACTCGGTGCGGCCTGCCGTCCAAGGCTAAAGTATGGTGCATCGATCAGACCGATAGATATTTCCCCATATGTCTCTCAGGCTCTGGAAAAATCTCCACAGGCTTATATATCGGGAATATTATCTATTAGGAGAGATGAAAACCTCCTTTCGTGGAAGGCTCGGATGCTAGAGATGAATAAGGCGGCCGTGGCTACAAGCTGCTTTGGGGTTTGGGAAAAAAGCCACCAGAGATGCCATTATTAGATATAACTCCACATTAGCGAATGAACGGCATTTGAATGATATACTAATGATGACCTATTGCGAGGGTCCTACAGGACTCAGCTGTGTTTAGGGCCAGAAGTATTGGCCTTTGATGAGGAAAAGCCAGACCATTTAATGGAGAGAGCTCTGCAGAGTGGCTCTGCCACCAAAACATATATGCATAATGGAAAAATAATGGAATTTATAATAATTTGTTTAGCTGGAGAGAGAAACAGAGGGAATTAGAGCTGCTTGGTGCCGCAGCCTGCAGACTACATGCACCTCTGCCATAACAAGATTAGAATTTAAACTATGGAGCGAAAGACTCTCTCTGGCTAGATGAAATATTAAAATAGGCCATGCCTTGGCGCTAGGCTGGAAAGCCTAGCTCTGTCTCTTTCTCCATGTGACATTTTCCAATTCTGACATATGCCTGCCAATCAAAGTGATTGACACCGAACACATCAGGCCACCTGAGCCGTTTCACGCGATGAATTGCAATGCGCCGCATAAGCATCTCTGCATACGTTACGCTTGCAGTATATACATCTGTTTTTATTCTTGTTTGGGAGCTGTAGCCCCCGAATGTCCCGTTCATAACTATTTGAATGCGAATTGTCATGAATTATCCACCGAGTTCCGGCTCGGCCAGCGGAGACTGGATTGAGCATCCTGGTGTATGTGTGTTTATTTCACAGGGAGATGGGTTAAAAGGTTGTCAGAGTCTTCCTCAAGGCTTTCGGCTGACGCGGACACGTGTTTCCCTCCTGTGATCTTGCTGGAGCTGTGTGTGTTGTGCAGGGTGCGTCAGGAGGCATTTGGATCTAGAAAATCTCTGAATGATGCAGGAGGTGTGGAGCAGCGCCGTGACCTGGCCTCCAGGGAAAGAGACCTCCTCCAGACAGACCTCTACCTGCTATGTGAGTTTAAGCTCTATCTAAGCACTAAACAGACTGTCATATTGAATAAAGTTTGTATATGGATGTGTATATTCAATGCCAGTACAAAGTACTGTTTCTCAAATATTTGTGTATGTGTCTGATTTGACTAAGAATGTGATGTATCATCGTAGTTATGACCTCAGAATGAACACAAAAGGCACTGAGCTGTAATGGGGAAGAGGAAGGTAAAGATTTTCACTCACTAATTTGTAATTGCCACCAGAGGGAGCTAGGATAGTAGCTTTGTGTTAGGATGAAATGAGAGCTGCCTCTGAAATGTTCTTTTCCTGGCCAACCAGATGGAATATTGCAACACCAAAATGCCATTTTTGAAACATTATGAAAACCCTGGGAATCACAAAAGGGATTAAAACCAGGTTGTTGTTGTTTTGCTTACCTGTTCTTACTTAGAAATTATTGAAAAAAATTGAAAAATTAAAGCAAAAATAAAAATAGTAATCAGAAGAAAACACCCAGTTAGTTTTTTAATAATAATAATTAGCATCCTAAATCTTTTTTCATGATTAGCACAAAATAAACTGACTTATCTATTATCTAGGCTTATTATTGGATTAATTAAAATATTACTATTAGTTATTATTATTATTATTATTATTATTATTGTTATACTACTACTACTAATATCTAGCATTCTAATTCAGGATTAGCACAAAACAATAATAAACCTACTTATTAATTATTAGACTGATTATTAGTAAAGTAAATTATTATTATTTTACTCATTATTATTAAGTAAAAAATATGAATATTAATTATTAATATTGTTTAATAAAAAATAATAATCTTAATTTTTTGCTGCATAGCATAGGTGATTAGTTTTTTTGTGTTAATCATGAAGTAAGGATACTGCAGAGTTTCTCTAATATAGACTTTTGTTTGAAAGATTTGTCTTCACCTTTAGTACATTCAAGCCAAATTCAACTGCGATCAGATTCACTGCTGTTTTTCAAGGTAATAACAATCAAATGAGTTTCACCGCTGTTTCAGCCAACAGAGTGCGTCATAAATGGAGATATCTGCAAGTCATGTTGTATTCCTCTCCCACAGCCACAATTCAGCAAACGCATGGTGAAAAGCAAATTCCTTTCTTTATCATATGATTCTAATTTTGATTTTAATTGTTGCCTAATGTCACGCCATAGCTTCCTGTCCATGATTCATCACCGAGGAATCTGTAGTGGCTTTGCCAGAAAGCTGTTTAGCAAGTGCATAACAGAACAGCCCAATAGAGATGTCCCTTTATTGACACTGTTAGAGCAGACTCACCCTCACCCCGTGTGTTTACACACACAAATGAGCACACAAGCACCCACCCACACACACACACACACACACACACACACACACACACACACACACACACACACACACACACACACACACACACACACACACACACACACTCACACACACAGATGTCCTGAAATGTAAGTCTTACAGCTGCCAACTCTTTCCCTCCTCATACCTGGTGCATTCTCTGCTTGTTACCCAGAACCGTTGTTGTATCTGCTAATGATATGTTTATTTTCACTCAGTAGGTGTTCATACTGTAAAAACATAATGACCAGAAGCCCATTCTAAGGGTGTTAATTTGATTCAGGGGCTTTAAAACTTCACAAGAATTTTGTCTCATATGTGAATGCTCTGAACAAACTCAAAGGCACAATTCATTTATTAATTCATTTAATTTAATTAATTTTATTATCGGTATAAAATGGATAAAAATTAGAATTTCAGTCCGGTTTTAAGGTCAGACTTTGACATTGTCAAGCAGACTATTCAAATCAGTTTTTGGTCCACTTAAATGGGGTTGGGGGGGGGGGGGGTGTCTAGTTCTGTTAAAGATACTCATGTGAAAATACTGTATTCTATTAGCATGAACAATTGTTGAAGACCCACAAATATTGTCAAATAGGTATGATGCCACACTTTAGAGTTCGGTTTGTTTTTTCATTTGGTTGTGGTAATGGCTCAACTAATATGGAACATACATTAACCCTACAAACAGTGTTAAGTTGGAACATGTGTGAATGAGTACATTGATGGAAATCTAATACATCTTTAGATAGAAAAAAGAAAAAGGATTGATTGATTGATTGATCGATCGATTGATTGATCGATTTTGGATTGATAAAATGTATCACGGTTTCCACAGAAACATGAAACAGCAGCTCAACTGTATTCAACATCGATAATGAGAAGAAATATTTATTGAGCAGCAAATCAGCAACTTGGAATGATTTCTGAAGGATCATGTGACACTGAAGACTGTATTGATGCTGAAAAATCACCTTTTTCATCACAAGAATAAAATTTAAAAATCTTAAAATAGAAAACAAAAATTGTAATATTTCACAGTATTATTGTTTTAACTTGTTTTTTATTATTAAATAGTGAGCAGCCTTGGTGAGTATGAAAGACTTTCAAAAACATCAAAAAAACCTTTACCAACCCTAAACTTTTTAACAGTATTCACTCTCTCTCCCTTTCTCTCATTATATATGAAACAGTTAGCAATTATTTTGTTAACAGCTTAGTTCTGTGTATATGCAAAACAGGCTGCTGTCACAGTATGTTCTCACAGTCCTGTGTAATTCCATGGAGTGTGTATGTGTGTGTTTGTATGTGAGAAACACTGAATGGGAGTGGAAGATACGGAGAGGCACGCTGAGATAATGAAAAAGAGACAATTCTTCCAGACACTGTCTCTTCTCATACTCTGCTTCTCCTTCTGTTGCACAGTTCTGTTTGGAGCCAAACAGTCAAGAATGTGGGGTATCATTTCCTGCAGAGAGATGACGTTCATGGAAAGGAGAAAAAAAGAGAAAGTGGCGAAGGAAAAAAAGCCCTCGCCAAAGGGAGGCTTAGTGGTGTCAGACTCAGGAAACAGAGTTTTCAGATTTGAGGGGTTAGAGACTGAATGTGTGGGGAGAAAGCACTGGAGCTTCCATGGAGTGTGTGTGTGTGAGGCCGAGAGCTGGCAGCTGTTGTGGTAGGGCAAGACTGGGCAGGCTCCGGTGCTCGGCCCCAGGGAAGCACCAAGCTGCCAAAGTGCCCTGGCAGGGGCCCGGGATGGGTCCGCAGGAACAGAAGAGCCTCTTTGTGCTCACCTTGCCAGCAGAAACCCGGCCTGCCTCCTCTCCTCCGCGCTCGGATCGGGTCTGCTCCGATTTGCTGTGCTTAAAACACAATACGGCGACTCGCTAGCAGCGAAGCCACAAATCAGAGCCAGAGTCATGAAAAGAGGCTCTTCTCTCGAGACTTTCTAGATTTAAATAAACGCACGACGAGTTCAGAGCTTCCACGGACCAGATTGTCGGACCCTTACGTTCGGCCCGGCTTCAGAGGTGAGAGACGTCTGCCCACGTCTCCTTCAGCGGGCAACTCCGGAGTCAGCTGTCTAACAGCGCTTCTCAGCTCATTAAACGAAATCCCACAGCCCGCATAGAAGAATTTAAATGAGAACACGCGTTTGATGTGTGGGACTCCCCCCTCCTTACTGGCTCTCCGTATGTGGTATGGCCAGGAAGAGACTGGGTGGTAAACGCCTTGTTTAAGGCACTGACGGGTGAAGGTCTCGCAGGCCGACCTTGGGGAACTTAGCTGAAACTGTATATGTGTAAATCCATTGCAAATCCCCAGACCTTTTTTCTCCCTTACAGCCCGACTCCCTCAAGAAACTGGATCACTGCACTGTTTACAAGACCTCATGATTCATTTGGGATAAGGGGGCTTGACAAGGCAGGACCTGGGTCACTATTTGCAAAGATTGTAACCTAAAACCGAGGTGAAAAAAATGTCTTTAATGAGGACATGAGGTAACTAGTATGGAATAATTGGACTTTAACCTTGTTTTCTACCTTCCTCCTGAATACGGGAGAGAAGAATTTAGAGAGTTGGATTGGGTTGGAGTTTTTGAGTAACTTCAAGATAACTAAGGAAACTTCAAGATATTGGTCAAAGATGACATTTAAGAGTGTCCACGATAAAGACAGGAAAACGCATATGACGAGTACTCATTTTGAGTTTGAATTCATGTTGGTTCTATAGTTTTGACAAATCTTTATACCTTTTTCAAGAAATAATTGTATGACTGATGTCATGTGGTGTAACCAAGTAAAACAACCTGAGCCTTGCCTTGTCATAAAAAAAAAAAGACAAATTATCTGAGAGACTTTGAAGGATAGTCATGAGGGTCTTCTTGGGTCTTTTAGGATAATTTCCTATTATTTATTTATTTATCCACATATTGGTTGCACTACATGACTTTAATATGGTGTATCAGTGAAGCCATTTGGATAAATACATTTTTTAATATTTTTCCAAAACATTAAAGCTGCTGTCCGTAACCTTTTTTGTGTTCAAAATGTACAAAAATTATATAATGAGAATGTACAACATGAATCCATTTTCCAAACCGTGTTTTTGTCTTACCCTGAATCATTATGGTAAACTAATAATAAGTGTTTATATTCAGACTATTTCAGACCGGACTGGTAGGACCCGCCACAGAGTATCACAGTAACTGCGTGACTCGCCATAGACATACGCAGAGAAAAGTAGCTCTGGCTACAATGTTCTTCCACAAGACTTGTGCAGTTCTGTTTATTAACCACTAGAGGGCAAAAAATTGCAAAGATTTTTTTCATTTTTAATTTTGTGTAATATTAGAACAGTTGTATAACCCTGGTATTTTTGACTGAAGCAGTTTTGTGAAAATACTGAAATTATACAAAAAAGGATTTTTTTTCAAGACACACACACGTTTGTTTTTGTGAATTGCGGGAACTTTCCATAAGCCGCAATGCATTTTATACTGTACAAACCGTACTTTCTATCCCCCTACCCTACCCCTAACCCTAAACCTAACCATCACAAGAAACTATGCACACCTTTATTTTCTCACAAAAACATCATTTAGTATTTTTATTAATTAATTTACATCGTGGGGACCGGTGGCTGGTCCACACGATGTAGGTGAACTCAGGTTTATATTACATCGTGGGAACATTTGGTCCCCACAATGTAATATAAACAAAAGCACACACACACACACACACACACACACACACACACACACACACACACACACACACACACACACACACACACACGCACTCCCCAACGGTTTTAATTCAGAAATTAAATACATGCTTATGTATTCATGTTGCTGTATGTATGAACTGCATTTTATGTACGTTTTAGTAAATTAATAGATAGGA
The DNA here is from genome assembly GCF_024489055.1 of Chanodichthys erythropterus. NCBI lineage: Eukaryota > Metazoa > Chordata > Actinopteri > Cypriniformes > Xenocyprididae > Chanodichthys > Chanodichthys erythropterus. The sequence continues at coordinate 26,559,042 of NC_090225.1, read as the reverse complement.
TGAAAATGATTGGGGGTCATCATTGACTCCTAAAGTTAATAATGTGAAAATCAACTGAAATAAACAAATACATTCTGTTCTTGATTCTTGATCAGGCTATTTATGCCAAGTGATAACAAATGACAGCGGTTTTGTTTGCATGGTCCCGTCCTTTGTATACATTGTCATTATGTCTTACAGACTCTGAGCAACACCTTTTTGATAGCAGGCTGCTCTCGCTACGCTGCATTCCCTGTTGTCGTGTTATTTGATTATTTGGTACTCGCACAAAACCACAAGGTCGAAACAATCACCAGCTCATAAACTCCCTGATCGGGTTTGTACATGGAATCATATCCACATGGCCACTCGATAATGATCAAATCTGTGATAAGCAATACAAGATTTTATGGGATATTGCAGAACTTACCCACTTGGCACTTGAGCTTAAGGAGTCAGAATGGAAGATCTGAAGCTTCTATTTGAGTGTTTACGGAGGGCTCAAGGAGCTGGTGCGTTTCAGAGGAGCATCTTAACCCACCTCAAACCCCTTCATCCTCCTCCTCTCGCACCCCCTCCTCCTCCAGCGCTCTCGGTCTCTATATCGGGTTTTGTAAGGGATTTGCCTCCCGAATCCCTCAAATCAACAGAGGATAGATGCCCATTGTGTTTAATCAAAGCACTTCCTTCCATTAATCCTTCAATTCTAACAGGAAGAATGGGAATGTGAAGGGGAATGCCATGGATGTAGCCCATGAAGGCCCACATTATCCAGTCTCATTTGGATTTCTCCAGCAGGCAGTGCCAGGGCCTGGTCCTTGTTTGTTGATATTTCATTTATATGTTCTTTCTTACTTTGGTTTGTGTGTATTGGGCTGTTTGTATTGCCATTGCTGACATATTCAGTTGTGGATAGATGTCAGCTCCCCAATCATGTTTACATTGGAGAATAATTGACTTGTCACCTGTAGAAACCTGCTTATGGGTTTAAATCTGTAGCCGTGCTTGGCAACGTATGTGCATACTGTTTATGCCCCCGTCAGGTGAGAGCAGCAAAACGTGTTGGAGTTGGCTTGCCGTAATCCTGTTCGGTCTAGTAATCGAGTTAATCCTCGGGGACTCACCCTGTTTGCACTTTCTCCCATAAGTCCCTGGGGTAGTGCACCCACCTGACACCAAGGTATTCTAGGCTGCGTTCCAGTTTGTTTTTTAAATGCCCTTCCCTCGCTAACTTCCCTCAGTCTCATTGACTCGGATGTACGTCATTGCTTACGTTGCACGAGTGCCCACTACTGGTGGAACCTTTGCAATGGGCTGAATTGGAACGTCCTAAGCCCTTGATCACTTGAAATCCGCAATGGAGCTCATTTATTATTTATTTTTTTCCCTTACAAAATTGTTTAATACAGCAGTCTATATGTATATATGTGTGTTTTAAATGTTTAAAAAATAATTAATATATCTTAGAGTTGTTTGTGGTGGGGTAAATTAAAGGTACAATATGTAAAATTTTTGAAGTAAAATATCCAAAAACCACTAGGCTAGTGTTATATATTTTGTCCAGCTGATTACAAACAGTATCTCTAATGTTTTCAACTACTTGTAAATCATGAGAAAATTCCCATTCTAAACAGTGTCACGGGGCAGTGCAGTCGCCTGTCAATGATGTCAGTTACCCTTTGTTACCGCCTTTACTGACGTAGAAACCACATGACAACAGTGCCGTGGACAAATGCGGAAGTAGTGTCTAGCGTCCAGCAAACCACTAGTTGGCTTCAAGCAGTTCCTTATTTACTTCTTGCACGTTTTATGGTGGATTGTGTTACTTATTTATGAAACATAATTACTGTTTACCATCTGCCGCTGGTTCTGTCGACAAGGACAGCTCCCGTAAACTCATGACCGGAAAAGCGGAAGCGGCGCCGGCGACTGTGTCATAATAAAAGTCCCCCTGCTCGTGAGGCGTGTGTTGATCAATCGCTCCAGCTCCTCGTTCAGCTCCCGCAACACTCGCTCCTGCTCTGCTTCATACTACAGTAACGTTAATAATCGCATCCACGAACATGAGTTCTTCCAGACTCCAATCCCTATTCTTTTGCACCATCCGTTGAGATGGAGACCACATGTCCCAAGTTTCCGCTCTAAAACTTGGCGTCATCAAACTACGCCTTTGTTTTGAATAGGCTTCTAGCGACCTCTAGCGGAAAAAAATATGCTGCCTGAAGTGTACATATGAAGTAGACTTGCTAGTGTCTGTCCATATAAACTTCCCTCGTCCACTTCACGAAGTGGAACGCACTTCAAAATGGCGGCAGGGATTCCCCCAAGGGGAAGTGTTTAGGGAACTTCGCGAGTGCATGTCTAAAACTGGAACGCAGCCCTGTTTTTACCACACTTAACAACACGCGCTACGCATGGTACAAGTTCAGTACAAGCTATGCTCAGTTCACATAATGCTGACTACCTCAAAAATGTATTTAAACTTTTTTCTTTAAAAAATTGGGGTTACACTGAGATACTTTCAATGGAATTGAATGGAGCCAATACACTATTTTTCGTCAACAGGAAGGAATCCAATCCGATTCTGTTTATATGAACCCTAAACATTGCAAATCCGATTCACATATTTGTTTACATGTGTATTACATGTATTCCAAAATTTCAGTCAAACATTCAGAACCGTTTTTGCCCTTATGACATATCTAAAAAGAAAGCTGACATTTATGTCAGAAGACCTTTTACCAAAAATATTCAGTCTCCTTCATTGACCAGTTCGAGACTGACCAATGTGAGACATTAATAAACTTGCACATTCATAAATTGTAAAATGTATGTAAAGATATGCATCACTGCATATGTGTGCAATGTATTTTTGATTCCAATTGACAAAATAGTCAGATTCAAGTGTTTTTTTTTTTTTTTTTTCAGCCCAGGCTCATTAGAAAAACATACCTGTGGGAACATTTTTGCCAAACAAAAATACATAGCGCCACATTTTAATGTGCTAAAAGCGTGTTTAGTTTTTTTTTTCTTTTTTCTAAATAGATGAACGTAAATATTGTACATTTTATATTACGTTGGTTTTGTACGTATAACTGCATTTCTGATTTGAAATGTCTGGTGAGTGGCGCTAAAAGTGTAATGCTACATTACATTTTAAAATAACTTAGCCTACCATCTACACTACACCTAAACCTACCCGATAGTGTTAACAAAAGCAAATTTGACATAAAAACGCAATCGTAAGCATGCCATTTTAGCTTGTTTTTGATTTCTCAAAGAGAAATAAAAAAAAAAGAAAGCTCTTTTATCATGAGTCATGTTTCATGGGATTCATACCCAAAGCTTCCACATCCTAAGTACAATTCTGTACCAGCTGACATGTACGTATTGGTACGTAATTTGCATTTTGCAAACAAATTCCCACAGGTACGCCACTATTACCACTATTAAACCTATTATTGCCTAATATTTCACTATTGTAGTATTGAGCTGTTTATGGATCGCTTACTGATCTTTTCTGTGTAACATTATATCCAATTTTGCAACTTTGTCTATGCCGAAACACAGTGCCATTAAAAATAAAACCCTAAAATAAACCCTGAAACAGCTTTACAGATTAAGCAATACACAGTTTCAAAAAAATTGGTAATTTTTCCAATTACTTCCATTGTAAGTGCCCCCTCCTAAGATTTCACCTTTAAAAAAATAAAAAATAAAAAAGAAAATTGAGTAACGAGTCAACATAATTTTTAGTGCTAATCAACATTATTTCTACAAATGCTGTCGATTAAGCTTTACCTGTACTGAACCTCGAGGATTCATTAAACATGTTCTGCTGACTAAATGCATGTGCAGAATCCAGTTCCGAAAACCGTATGTCATCAGCAGACGGCAGGCAAGAGAAAGCGGAGAAAGCGAAATGGTTTAAGTTCACACGACATGGACTCTTGGTGGATCATTCATCCTTTACTCTGGACCACAAGCCTGGGCTCCGATCCAACCAGATCTCAGCCAAGGCCTTTCCAAGGGCCTGTATTACTCCTGAGGGAAAGGTATCTAAGCCTTCTTCACTGCACAATTTCCCAATGTCTTTCTACTTGAGTGGGTGGCCCCCGTGTGCCCTGGCTTCTGGTCTTTCGGTGACGGAGACCGCTCTCTGCTCTGGAGGAGGTGAAATCAAATCCTGCTGTCGGAGACAGCAGCAAACGGCAGGAGACCATAGAGTGAAGATTAAAGATCCATCTCATATTTTCCCTCCATGTGCACTGAATAAGCATTGTAATCCGTGGAATCAAATGCTTCTAATGTACCCCTCAAGGGTCATGATATCTTGCATGTGACATTTAGCTATTTTAAAACATTTTCCCATCTCATATCAAATGCTGACAGTGAAGCCTGAACAGAATACTATGTGTTGTCTACGCTGAATGTCTGACAATGACATTACCTTGAATCTCATGCATTTCAGCTTGAATTGTAAACGGATACTTCTGTATGTGGTGTGTAAATTGATATTGATGATCAAAGTAAACAATGTGACCCTTCATATGAGGCTTTGATTTGAACCTTTTGAAGAGAGTCCAAACCAATTAATGAAGTTTGGAGTTGAGTCCCAGGAGCTTCATTAGAATCCCGAACGGTGATTTCAAAGACAGCTGCCATTCCTCTTCTCTGGTTTCCTCTCAACTTCATTCAGCACTTTCAGTACTAGACAACTAACGGTTTGTTTCTGCTCATAATTTGTTGAAGAAACCCAGCAATGGCTGAATTGGAGTATGAATGCCAAATGATGTTTCAGTTTCTTCATGGAACATGACGTTGTCAAACAAGGACAAATGGCCTTCTTCCTGAGAAAGATTAATGATAGCTGGTAATCTGACTAGGTAGTTTAAGAGAGGAACAGGTTTGCTGGATATTGATAGCTATTCCCATTTTGGGCCATTCTCCAAGGAAACAGGAAGTGGTCTATGAGACTGCTGAGCTTAGGAGGAAATGCATTATAGCTGTTTGTGTCAACAGAGACTGCATTTAGATTTTTAAGTTGAATTAAGAAAAACAAATCTAGACAAATAGATATATCAAGTTATTTTCAAGAATTTGCCATTTGCTGAAAATCTTCTGTGTACAGCTCTCAACCTTTATTTGCACTTTTGAAATTTCAAACTTGGTATTACAGTATTGCTTATATGACTAGAGCGAAACAATGGCTTTTGGCATCACTGATGTCAAATTAGGGCTGCTCGATAAAAATTGTGATTGCGATTAAAAATGTGTTTTTAAAGCTCCAGAGCTGCACAATTTTTACAAAAATGTTGTGAATATACATCAATATCACCATAATACTTCTACTACTACTACTACTACTACTACTACTAATAGGAAAACAGTGCTAACAAGTGGAGGAAAATGGGCAAAATCTATGGAATAAGAGAAAAAATGTTGTCTTGTGCCTTTGGATGTCAGAATCTAATTTTTAATCAATTTTTTTTTTTTTTTTTTTTTTTAGAATACAATCATTTAAGATACCCTTTTTAAACCTATTACATTTTACATAGTTAACATAACAACATTTTGATCTCGCAATTCTGATTTTTTGCTCACAATTGCAATTTTATATCATAGTTCTGAGGGAAAAAAAGTCTGAGCTGCGGGATATAAACTCAAATAAGTTTTAAAAGTATTCCAATTCTAATTTTTCTTCTCAGAATTGCGAGATAAAAAGTCAGAATTGTGAGACATAAACTCAAAATTACCTTTTTTTAAATTCTTTTATTCCGTGGCTTCCATAGACTGCTACTGCCATATTGCGATTTCAGTTTTCTTTTGATTAACTGAGTTGCCCTGCATCAAACCTGGCATGATGTGTCCTTTTTGAATATGAACAAGCATAAATGAGATTTGAGGAAAACATTCAGTTTCACACAAAGGGCTTCAGAAGACTTAAAATACAGTGCACGAGTCGTTGTATGGGATTTCAACACGATCTCACGGCAATTCGTATGTATTTTACGACCTCACTTGTAGGACCTCACTTGTACGAGTTTGTATGTTTTTTTTCTAAATCGTACTTATTTTACGCGTTGTCAAATTCATATAAATTTGTGCGAATAAACAACCCCTAACCCCGCCTTTAAACCTACCCGTCACTGGGGTTTAGACAAAACATAAGAATTCGTACGAGTGAGGTTGTATAAATTCATATGAATTAGCCACCTCATAAAATACGTACGAATTGGTTGTGAGATAGCGTTGTTTATTTATATAGCCAGATATCATCAAAACTGATTACTGAACGAATTGCTAAATGAACTAATATTTGCATTAAAGTTCTACGTTTAAAGGCTCATTTCTTCGGAGAGCGGCTTTTCCGTCTGCTCTTCAACAGTGGCAGGGAAACCCCTCAGTTACACACACTTATGAAAAGCAGAGCAGCTTAACCGAGGCCGGCCTCCTGCAGGAGATTTTGTCAGTTTGCTTTTTTCCACCAGCAACAGGATCAGCCGTAAATACTCTCTTCCCAGGAGTGCGCATGGCTTCTCTTTTACACAGATTCACACACTCTCTATAGCTCTCTCTCTCTCTCTCCTTCCCTCTTTTTGTGGGTCCTACAAACAGTCCAAGTCCTTTCTCAGCCATTGGTTCCTAACCTAGATCAAATGTTAGGGTTTAAAGAGCTAAAGTCTGATGTGGATGAGCAACTGCCCATAAAACACTTTAATCCCTAATGCTGTAATGTATTTAATTTCACACTCTCTGATGCTGTTGCCCCTTTTTAGGATTACTGAGGGTGGGGGCTGGGTCAGGGTCTGGGACAGTGGGGGCCACTCAAGCCCTTCCAATGCAAAAGATGAAGATTGAGGACGCCGCTCTAAAACAGTTGAGCTCTTCATAGAGCTGGATCCACAGAATGCCACTGCACTATTTGGATGCTTGTATTTAAATTGGAGCGGAGGGCTTTAAAGAGCAGGGGAATGCAATGATATCTGCATTGTCCTAAACCCTGCTTGAGAGACCCTGGCAAATCCCATTGTATGCGTGTTACTATGGAGCTTCATAAAGTTGAAGACCAATATAGTTGTGCCTTTATTAGATGAGGATCTGCACAGGCGGATGGGATATTGGATGCAATAATTCCCTGCAAGGAGCGCACACATAGCCTCTTTTATATCGCCCTCTAATATCCAATTTACGGGCGAGAGGACCTCAGCCAACTGAGCCCACTAAGTTAAAATGCAAAGTCTTCAGCGTGAGATGGAATTAAGGCCAACTTTTCCTCTCTTGTGTTTGCCAACACTTTTGAGGTTTAAAGAAGTATGAAACTTTTCCTTTTCTCTTTTTTTATTTTCCCCCCGTCTCATTTATGTGAGATAGATGCAACTGAACACAACAACTAACTCAGTGTAAGATGAAAACTTGCAGCTTATGTTGTTCGATAAAAGGGTTTATATTATGTTTGGATTACTGTGTTTAATTAAAAAAATAAATTAAGAAGATGCCAAAGTTGGCAAAGTTATGGCACAGTTGGACATATTAGCCACTAACAGTTTCCTTTGGACCTACTAGAATCCTGTTATTCGGTTAAGGAAAATAGCTTAAACTTCACTTTGTGCTCTTAACAAAAAAAGAACAGACTTCTATCAGTTTAGACAAATCCTTAAGAGGCATTGTATTCAAATGCTTTAGTTCTCTAGTTCTTTTAAGAGCCTTGTTTTACACACACACACACACACACACACACACACACACACACACACACACACACACACACACACACACCTACACACACCTATACACACACACACACACACACACACAGAGTCACTTTCCACTTTCTTTTGCTGTCTAATTCTCCCAAGGACCCTGATACAATCACTGCCAGCGGATGTATTTACTCATAACAAGGGCTTAGCTGCAGCCCTGTAAATAAGAATATATGGTGATTTATACGCTAAGCACTAAGGATTGTGTTGCCCTGCTGGTTTAGGCATTTTACACTTTGATAAACTCACCCGAGGCTCTCTGCCACTTTGGGTACTAAACCCCCCAGTGTTGACCCAGCCCTGCTGCCTTTTGCCCTATTAAGCAGGCAAAACCAATCTGATAAGTGCACATGCCGTTTTTTGGCTCAGTGTTATTCGTGCTTGCCATGTAGGTTCTAGTTTGGAGTTGTTGTGATGATGATTTTTGCAAAAATATCACTGAAAGCAACAACAGAATCCGTTATCTTGACAAAAAAGCAAACCCATTGTAAAGTTCCACAAGACCAACACAGCTGACACAAAAGCTTGAAATGGGGACGTTTACTGCATTCATTATTTACTTTTGTGAATGCAAAAGCTAATGACAGTGGGCAACAGTCATAAAACAATCGTTCATCTTATTTGATCATTTCTACTTGATGGCTTCATGGCCAAGAAAATGGAATGAAATACTGGGCATGTCAATAGTGGATCCATAATGACTGTGCTATTTGGCTTTTGCTTTAGAAATAATTTAAAAGCTCAGTAATCAATAACTAATCTTGGCTATAGTCAGATGAAATGAAATAAAGTGGTAAATGATGAGGCACACTATCATAAGATACACTCACACCTCCCTTAGGAAAAATCACTATCGCAATGACTAATTTGAGAAAAAAAAAAAAAAAAAATCCCTGGCATTGTCTGTCGTTTGGGCAAAAATCTGCTCAATTCTGCGGAATAGATTTAAACATGACACAATTTGTTAAATGAGCTGAGAGTACTACACACTGCATAAAGTCTTTTTCTAAATGACTGTTTGTCTTGCTTTCCAACAACAACAAAAATCTAAATGTCCTTAAAACAAGATAAATTTACCTGAAGTAAATCTGCACAACAGATTAAGACTGATTTCTTATGCTTAAACCATGTGAGGAAAAAAATACTAATGCATGAAAACAAAACACATATATTAAAATCTATGAGAATGAGTCTTAACTAGTTTTTTCTTGGTTTTAAGGATACTTAAAATTGTTTTTTTTTTTATTGATTTTTTTTTTTTTTTTACTAACGGTAGTAAAATTAGATATTTTTAGAAACAAGACTTGACATTTATGAGAAAAGAAAGCATTATAAAAAAAAAATAGGCAGAATAAAAATATTTTGCAGAACTTTATAAAAGATTGGCATCTTGATTCTTTGGAAACCTGCAAATTATTTCTGCAAGTACAGATTGCCTTGTAGGTCTGCTCATTTCTGAGGATTTTAAACTTCACAATCTGGAGCAGTACAGAAAGTAGCAAAAACTGTTAGTCTGGGATCATGCTGAACTTCTACATTTACAGTGGCCCTGAAAGAATTTGCAAACCAATCTCACAGCAATTCACACGTATTTTACGAGGTGGCTAATTTGTATGTTTTTTACCAAATTGTACCAGTGGTGTAACTTTGTTTTGAAAAGTGGGTGGGACATGTCATTGTACATACAGTGATATGTACAGTAACAGTTGCAGAAAAATAAATCTCCAGAAATCAGTTTCAGTAGTACATTCGGTTTAATTTGTCAACACAGAAGTCATGTTTAACGTTTCATGCTTACATCTATTATAATACAATATGTTAGTCCCAAGATTCTTCATGTTAGTGAATAAATATATAGATTCACACTCACGGCTTGTGTTCCTTAATGGTCTAATGGTAGACCTTTTGTTAAGCATGTCAGAAAGGTTCTCGGTTCTAATCCGCCCTCATATAGTTTTTTTTTTTTTTTTTTTTCTCATTTAATTCAAAGATGTTCATCTGTTAATCAATGCATTTTGTTTCCTGATTTCACTGGAATCAACAGAATATCCACACAACAGCTTTAAGCGATTAAAGTGCTTGTCTGTGTGAAGGCTGCACAAGTGCCAAGAGAACACTGTTCTGTTGCCCCACTGATAACAGCGGCAATGAGCACTCAGCATGATTTCAAAAACAGCATTCCAGCGCCAGATCATTTTTTATTTAACACAAATGAATGCAAATGGAACTGTTTAATTTGTATTTGGTGCATCCGTGCTGCGAGATGTTCCAAAAAGTGGTGGGGACAATATTGACTCTGGCAAAAACTTTTGGGGACATGTCCCACCTGTCCCACCAGCAAATTACGCCTATGAATCGTACGTATTTTACAAGTTGCCAAATTCGTATGAATTCGTACAAATGACCTACCCCTAACCCCACCCCTAAACCTACCCGTCACTGGTGTTTAGTCAAATTGAATGAATTTGTACGAGTGATGTTGTTGAATTCGTATAAATTAGCCACTTCATAAAATACGTACGAATTGGTCATGAGATAGCGTTGCGAATTTTAACACTGTCTGAATGCTATTGCATTGAAATATCAATGAAGTGGCATCTGCAAACAGACAGCACACACATTTTTGGAGACGTTTTTGCAATGTCTGTTAACCCTTAAATGCATGACTGTTTCGCCAATCATTCTTACATATTCGGGTCTTGATTGACCCGGATCTATATCTAACACGGAAGGATCTCTACCTGTCGCGATAATATAAAACTCCTCTGATATTAGAGTAACAATTACAGAAGAATAAAATAAATCGTATTTTGTTACCTTTTGGAACTTGAAAGGGCTCGGTTTGAGCAGATGTTTTATGCCATCATCACTTTCCTTGTCAGAGCTCATTTCCCAGTAAATTCAGCAAATGGGCTAGTTTTATGTTTGAGGTCACAAATATGAGCCCATTTGTGATCTCAAACGTATTCTCAAAATTATATAATTTTTAACATCTTCAAAATCAATATTTTGATCGCTAACAGCTTCACCAGATTCATCCAGTGACAGTTACAGTCATAATTGATTGCGTTCAGTACTTGTTCTGCAGTAAATCACTGAGCCATTTCATGTTTTTCTTATTTCGTTTTCTGTCTGAATGAGTCGTCACTTCAGCATTGTGTATCAGACACTGCCACCTTGTGGAATAATGGTGAATTGCACTTATTCCGTCATCTAAGATTCAATTATTGTTGTGAATAATAAATATACGTACACTCATACACACCTCGGGTCGTTTGCGACCCTATACAATTTTTTACAAAAAATGAATACAAAAATAGGCATTCTTTTATAATTTTATGATTTTTTTCTTGTTATATTCTTTATAATGAATTGATTGAGGAACTTTAAAAAATGAACGAGGAGGAGGGTAGTGAATGACGTCCCGGGTCACTAAAGACCCGAGGTATGCATTTAAGGGTTAATGTTTTGATGATTTTTAGTGGATGTATGAAGTCACTTCTCAAATTTAAAGATGTGTCCTATCTGATTAACCACATGTGTAGAAAATCACACGAACTATCAACATGATTGACTGCCCGTATTACCTATTTTCTATTATTTTATCTATTAGCTTAACATTTAAAACCAAACAAGCACCCTTTTGCGTAGTCCAAACACTGTATGTAAAGGACATGACTTTCACAGTGCAACATTTGAGACATGCAGTTCGGCTGCTTGCATTTATTAGCGCAGGCCCATCTGTAAATGTTTCTGGAGCTTTAGTGTGTAGTATTTAGTGGACATGCTCACAGCTGCTTTGAAACAGACCACTGCTTTGTGCAGTCACCCTGTGCCCTCTATGACCTCTACCTGCACTGCAGAGCAAACAGAGTCAGGAGAAGAGAAAGGATGAGAGAGAGAGAGAGTGAGAGAGGAGGGCGCTGGCGGAGCTCTGTTAATTCTTCCATATCTAAGCCTCTTTGCTGAGGCTCTCTTTGTCTTCAAAGTCCGAGTCATTAAGGACTAATCCTATCACTCCACCTAATCTGAAGTCGTGGAGTCAGAGTCCAGCTTTCCCTAAAATGGCCTTTGTAGAGCCCAAATAGACATGGTTAAGTTTTAGTCAAGAGCATCCAAAAGTGCCCCTCTCCTCTATTTTGTGACCCCGGTCCTTCAGGCTCAGTCCTCCCCAAAAATTTAATGGAGTGCTGTTAATGAATCTTCCCCTCTGCTCTCTATTCAGTCCAGCTCATGGGTCTACAGGGTGGGGGGGTGGAAAGAGCACCGCTCAGTTTCACAAAAAGCAAGGTTTAAGGCCTGATATACTGGCGAAATCGAAGAACAAAATCACTTTGAATGAAATCGGGACAAAACGAAGTTCCCTTCGAGTTTGCTTCGGGCGTTCAAAACAGCTGGCAAACACCTTCAAACTACCATTGGTCCTTGGCAATTCCGTAATAAGGTGTTGTGCTCTGAGGCTCTGCCATCTTTGACATGGAAATCTTTTCCACTTCATTTCCTCTGTTCAGTCTGTTTTTATATATCTGTGCAATACAAATGGAAGTGATTTGACTTGACTGGAGTGTCTAATTGAAGAGCATGAGCAAACATATCCACATCGCTTTCATCAGATGCTTTCTTACCTGCTGCTTTCTCAACGCTGTCTTTTTTTTCGTTCTTTTTTTTATTGAAAGGAAAGCGCATATATTTCCATATTAATCTAAATGTCAGCAGCGTCAGGATGTTCGCTAACAGTTTACTCCTGCAAAGGTGTTTTGAACCCCTTAACAAAGAATGAAAAGAACTTTGGTTTTAGTATATAAGGGCCTTTATTTTATGGAAATCCCCATCAGAGACAATGAGACGGACCTGTTCCTCCCAGATATTCAGATCGTCTCTTAATCAACATGTGCTTTTCAATGACAAATTCTTAGACTTGAACTTCCCATCCCGTCTGAACTTGAATATGTGGTTACGTCCTTGTTTTGCAGTGTGCTTTATAGCAACATGACATCTGCCAGCATGGATTTTCCCCCAGTTCTGTTTGAGGACAGCTGTTCCTAAACACACTGTTCAGGCATAGTTGTCTGGCGTATTAAACTGTTAAGAGAGCATTGCTCAAATAGTTCAAACCATTTGATTCTGGAGAGCACTGGAGGAAAGTGTTTACATAGTGTCTTTCTGGGGCTTGTTAGCCCAGCCGTTGCAGAGAGAGTTGGGTCTGCTCTGGTGAACTGGAGTGCTTTTGGCAGTTACCCACCCTGCTTGACTAAATGTGGCTTAATTACGCTCAGACAAAACTTTGTAAACATGTTAAGGTAGCCTGCTGGTTTATGTGTTTCTTATCAAGAGCTGAAGCAATAAAAATGAATGATAAAGAAGTAACCCAAGCAGATACTCGATTGACTGGTAAGTGAAGAACTTCTTGATCTCTATATGTTTACACTTGTTTTGTCTTTCGTCATGCTTGTGAGAGCCAAGTTTTTAAAAATGCCCTGGCAAGAAACTTGTCATGAATACGTCTGGGTCATATTTCATGCCAATATCAAACTAAATAAATATTATTAGGACCTTTCAATTTTTTTTTTTTTTTTTTTTTTTTTGCTTTTGTTGCCATGACAGTTAAGCACATTTTCAACACTCATTTGTGCCTTCTTAATCCTAAATGCACCTATCAATGTGTACGCTCTAAAAAACAAAATGCAAATTTGGGTCAAATTGGGTTAAACATTTTATTTAACTATTTAACCCAACGACTGGGTTTGTCCATATTTGACTCAAATTTGTGTTGAAACAACCCAGCAATTTTTAGAGTGTAGAAAGATGCAAGAAAGAAAAGACTAGTTAAAATTCAATATGGAAATACATGCAAGAAAGAAAACTGATAGTATTTTGGTGTGCAGATATTACAATGAGTTCATTGCTGTTAGTTTGCAGTTGAATAGCAAATGAAGGCAAACAAAACTCCGGTCAAACTTTAGATTAGGGTCCAATTCTTACTATTAACGAACTATTAACTATGACTTTTGCCTCAATAAATTCCTAATTACTGCTGTAATATTTAGTAATTAATAATTAATACTTAGTAAGGTAGTTGTTAAGTTTATGTACTAGATATTAGGGGATGTAGAATAAGGTCATGTTTATAAGTACTAATAAACAGCCAATATCCTAGCAATATGCGTGCTAAGAGAAGCTAGTTAACAAGCTTTAACTAGTTAATGAGAATTGGACCCTAAACTAAAGTGTTACCAAAAATTCTTAAAATGTAAATCGTTGGGAGATTTTTAAACTTTAATTTTAAGTTTCTCATATGTACAACAGAAATCTTAAATTTATCATCTTAATCAAATAAAAATAATAATAAAATACACAGTAGACATAAGATTGAAATTACACTACTGTTCAAAAGTTTGGTGTCGGTCAGATTTTTTGATGTTTTTGAAAGAAGTTTCACTAAGGCTGTATTAAAAATACAGTTAAATGCATCCTTGATGGAAAAAAAAAAAAAAAAAACTATAGTTTTCACTTTAGTATTCACTATAGTTAAAAAAATAGTAATAAAATATGACAATCTCTCAGAGTTAAACTGTGTCTGAAAAAAATCATCTTAATTATGTAAGATAACACTTAAGCAAAACATGGTCAGGTCAAAGTATCAGAATAATTGTGGTTCCAAATTTTTATCAATTTTACTGTCAGTCCACTGTATGAAGAATTTTTGGGTATAATATTTCACAATTTACTTTATTTTGCTATCTTCACTTACATAAATGAACTATAGTGTCCTGCACCCACTAGTAAAAAATATATAAAAATATCAAAAATGTCTGAATAATTTTTGGTTTGATTGCACTTAATTCATGCAAGTTTACATTCAAGAGACAGATTTAGAATAAAAAAACAACACAAAAATAAATGCAAAGTCATTTGCAACGCAGCTCTGCACTAACCACCATGTAAAAGCATGAATTCTCATTTATTATCAGGTTTATCTAGCAGTATGGTTATATTCTTTTTTATTTTACTGATATAGTGTATTGTATATTTCATGCACATAACTATGTACATATAGCCATCTTCTGCCTAAAGCCTAGTGTCTGTCTTTCTGCTTTTATTGTCACTGGAGAAACAAATGAAAACCATGTGTTGTTCAAGGGTAATTATGGTGCTGTAAAGTGACAGAACAACAAGAGTGTAGTTTTACTGTGCCGTAAATGCAGGTACGAGTCTTTATCAAGGGATCTCGTGTTGCAGGGATGCTGGTCTGGGAACTCCTGCCCATGGAGACAGAAACGGCCCTCACTCTGGCTCCAGGGCCCCCACCCACACCAGGAATTACGCCAACACCAAAGGGTCAGGGGTCAGTCTCTAAAATGTTTATGCTCCGTCCTGTGATTTTGAACTCCCCCCGCTATTTTGGTAGGAGCCCCAAATTTCAAAATGACTTCAAATGTGTATTTTTGTTGTCACAGGCTCAAACTCTGAGAGACTGCTGGGGTGTGTTTATGAACGCTGTCTCTGATGGTAAAGATCAACGGCTGCTCTCGCCACAGTGAGTCGGCGGTTATGGCTACACCATATTGACTGGCATCAAATAATGGTGAACATAATGGTGTCTATATTTTATATTACTTAATTCTAAAATCAGGGTTATTATTATTAACTAAAACCAATAACTGCAATAAAATATATAAAAAATAAATAAATAAAAAAAGTTATTTTTTCTTTTATTTCCATTAAGTTTAGCTTGTAGTACTAAAATAATTACAGCTAAATAAACTAAAGCTAATAAATAAGAAACACTACATAGCCATTTTTTAAATGACAAAACAATACAACAAAATTACTAAAACTTTAACTTAAAATATGAGAAACATTAGTTAATTTTTAGAGACGATATTTGTATTAACCTAAAAAATTGCATAGTATCGCGCATACTTGTTTAATAAAGAAAGTATCATCTATATGTCAACAAAGTCACAGGCTAGCTCACTCCCATAACACCCTTCTTGTAAAGCCACGCAATCACTATAGAGGTGTAAAACTCTGACAGCTTGTTATCTTTCAGTGACAGAAGCCAAATCAGTGTGGCTTACCGACCCAATGTAAATCAGCAGCGTAAAATAAGCAGTGGCTAAATCAGCCAGAGACAGAGAGGCTCTTTGTTGCAACGTGCAGATTAATATCTTAAGCGTGTACCATTGTTCAGAGTTATGTCACCAGCGGCCGTAATGATATCTTAAATTAATGAAGTGATGAAAGCAGCGAGGGAGAGGCCTGTGATTTACAGGATTGCTTTTAGCTGATGCACACCGCCATCAGTGGAGATAAATCAGCCGCTGGGAGCCATGGGGGAAAATGAATGGATCTGCACACGGGTTTACAGTTCAATTAGTAAGGCACAAGGACGCCAGCGCAAAGTAATTCGCCCGGCCAGGTGTTTAGATGAAAGAAGCAGCAAATGAAACAACGGAAGATGTTTTTTTTCTTTCGGAGGAACATCTTAGATCTTTGATGAGTTAACATCTGAGTTATGCTTGTAGAATAGATGTACAGAAAACACATCATTTTTTTTTTTTTAATGTAATAGCAGGTGAAAAATTCAGTAATTTCAAAAAAAATCAGTTTCCAAGCTGGCTTTCTGAACACTCCCTCCATCTTTGATTGATCTTTGACAGTCTGATAACACTTTATTTCGATGGTCCACATTAGACATTCTACTCACTGTGAGTAACTTTGCAACCACATGTAAACTACCACTAGAGTATTAGTAGACTGTCTATTTAACATCTGCAAACATTCTTTCATCGTCGTGGCTGGAACGTCAACACAAAGTATGGCAATGATAATCTCAGGTACTGTTTATGTGCTTTATTTAATGTTAAAAGCATCTAATGTGAGTTTGAATCTCATTTTGTGTGTCTTTTATAGCCGTACTGAAATGGACAGTTCACCTCAGATCTTCAAAAAAAATGAAAGGAAACAAGAACGTTCAAACTGTCAACTCATTCTGAACAGACAAGTATGACAAAGATTGTTTCAGTAATCCAGTATGTATTTTTAATAATGTTAAAATGGTATAATATTCATGAATTTGATTATGTACCATTTCCGAGAGAGCCCGCCCACGCTGTCTTCTGATTGGCTGTCATTTTTGATTGACTTTATCACTTCTCATAGTCGCGTCACTTCTGGTGTGGACAGACAAATTGTTTGTCACTGGAATCTTATCGCGTCGCGTCAGGACATGGTATAACCCTAACCTAATAGTCTTCTACAGTCTACTAATACTCTAATGAGAGTTAGTTGACATGTAGTTGCAAAGTTACCTTTGTTACAATGTCTAAAGTGGACCATAGAAATAAAGTGTAATTGACAGCCCCGCCTCAAACTCACGCTATTGGTTCAACTGATGCAGTGTTTTGATAGAACCAAAACCTACATATGACCTGATACGAGTGAAGCGGCTTTTCGAACGAGTAAATATATAGGGCGGGACTTGATTTTGTTCATCTGGAATTGATTGGATGGTTGTGGTTTGCTATTGCTGTGATGTCATGTGAGTGACAGGTTGCAACAGTAAACACATCATCAGAGAAGGGAAGAGATTTTGTCACAAGAGGGAGAAGTTATTTTGATTAAAGATTGAGGGCACGTGAATTTAAAAAAAAAAAAAAAAAAAAAAAAAGGTCCACAGATAAATCATTTTTTATTACATACTGCAATATTCCATTAAAAAAAGGAAAAAAAGAACTGACGATTCTGACTTTGAAAGATTAAACGTGTGTAACTGCTAATGGCAAAGTTATTAATATAATTACTCCCAACCTGAGACGGTTCCCCAGTAAAGCAGAATGACCTCCACATGCCCTGACCTTCCTTTTATTCAGCTTAAAAGGCAGGCTTAGGTAACTACTAAGGTAACTGATGCCACTTTCTCAGAAAATCAATAATTAAATTCGGTCGTACATGGACCGGTGGCCTGCACCTGAACTGGAGTTTTGTTTTCCTTTCCCCCATAAAGTGGTCCGCATTCTCTCCAGATTACTTTACGCCATGTCAGATCACATACACTGGCAGTCAAATGTTTGATTACTATTTTCCACATTTTAGAGTAATAGGAAAGTCTTAATTCAAAACTATGAAATAACACAATTGGAAGTATCAGAATTATAGCATAGTCAAAAAATAAATAAAAAATAAAACCTATGTTATATTTTTTTTTTTTGCTAGTGCCTCTGCTGGACATTCTCTCCAACTTCATGAGGAGCATCCTGGGATGCATTCATCATGCTGGACACTTGTTGACTGCTTTTCTGATTCATCTCATTCATTTCATTTGTTTTTAATTAATATTTAAGTTTCATTATTTTATTTTTTTTAAATAAAAAAAAAATTGTTTAGGCACAATTGATATTTGTCTACAGACTCAATCTGAAGCATTGGAGAATAAGCATTTAAATTAAAATGTTTTAAGATCATAAGAAGCATTCAGTCAAGTTTTACACTTCTGACTGATAGCGTACATAATCTGTGGTGTTTTATCATTTGATTTTTTTGATTTTTATTTAGCAGTTAAATTGATCAAAAATGGCAGTAAATACATTTATAATGTTACAAAAGATTTATGTCAAATAAATGGTGTTCTTTTAAACATTATATTCATCAAAGAATCCTGAAAAAAGTGTTAGCACTTTATTTTACAGTCCTGTTCCCCATGTATACTATGTACTTATTATAGTAATTGCAATAACTGAGTAATAACTAGGTACTAACCCTGAACCTACCCTTAACCACCTTAACCCATGTAGTTACCTTATATTACCCTGTAGTTTCTTAGGTAAGTCCATTGTAAGTACACATATTGTAAAATAAAGTGCAAAAAAAAAAAAAAAAATAGTTTCCTCCAAATATTAAGCAGCACAACTGTTTTCAACATAATAATAATAATAATAATAAGAAGAAGAAGCAATGTTTCTTAAGCAGCAAATCAGCATATTAAAATTATTAGATCATGTGACTCTGAAGACTGGAGTAATGATGCTGAAAATTCAGCTTTGATCACAGGAATAAGTTACATTTTAAAATATATTCAAATAGAAAACAGTTCTTTTAAATTTGTAATAATTTTTCACAATAATACAGTTTTTAATTTTGATCAAATAATTGCAGCCTTTGCGAGCGTCAGAGACTTTCAAAAGCATTCACAATCTTACCGACTCCAAACTTTTGAACGGTGGCGTAAGGTCTCGCTATAACATCAATTCTCAGCTGTCAGTTTCCTGTATATGTTTAAAGGGTGTTGTGGCATTACCATGTTGTAGTTATCACCTTATCTGATGTTGTTTTTTGTTGAATTGAGCTGTAAACTCATTTAACGGGGTGCTGCATGTGACAGTGGTGTAAACTTCACTGTCAGCCAGCACCTCAGTGTAAACCACATTCCCTGTGGCCCGGCTCAGCGCTCCTGTTCCCACACCATTTGTTCGCAGACGCAGTCCCGCTTTCCCGTGGCACAAGAGACTCACCTTGAGAGTGAAATTCCTTCTCTGGTGAACTCATTTTGTTTTGAACTATGTCATT
This sequence comes from Chanodichthys erythropterus, assembly GCF_024489055.1. Lineage (NCBI taxonomy): Eukaryota > Metazoa > Chordata > Actinopteri > Cypriniformes > Xenocyprididae > Chanodichthys > Chanodichthys erythropterus. The sequence goes on along the minus strand of NC_090225.1, from coordinate 26,539,732 downwards.
TCATTACACAATTGTTGACGTTTATGTTGATTTTTTTTTTTTTTTTTTTATAAACTGTAAATCTGATTACAGATCAGCACACGACCAGCGATGTTCCAGCTAATGTTTGCCTGAATGCAGCCTGTATCGCCTTGGAGCACCTTTCTCTCTCTCTTTCTGGTTTAAGTTTCCATTAGGGACTCGGCGAGACCCACAGCGTCAGAGCCTATTCAGTCTATTGTTAATCGAGAGCGTCTACAATCAAAGTGTGGAGTGTTTGGGTCAGAAGCCTCAGCCATTGTGGCCTACCCCAGGGCAAGAGTGTGGCCCCCAGGGACGCAAGCTCACCAACCTCCTTTACGCCGCACCGCTATGAGGCTTAGCCTGGGGACTCGAGTGCTTCAAAGAGCTAATGACCATCTCCAAAAATATTTGCTTGATTGAGTGCGTGGTTGACTTGAAGTCTACCTTTTTTCTCATATCGATCCACAGGTGAGGTCTTCTGTTTCACTTATAAAAAAATAAAATAAAATAAGACAGCCAGCTCATCAGTCAAGCTTGTTTAACTGTTAAAATGAATTTGTAGTAGTAAATGTAATATTGAAAAGTTTTTTAATCAAAATTTGATTTTTATTCCATGCCTGTTGTCATTGAGATCATTTATTTGCTAGAATCAACTTGGCAGATAGACATAATTTAAAAAAAATAAAAAATCAATGACTCATCTTGCACTTATGGGCGTGTTCAAATTTTGGACAAATAAAATGCTCTGCAGATGAGGAATGCCCCTCCCCTCAATACTCAATCAACCTTGTTGTATCGTATTAAATTGTAGTAGTACATTTCATATTAAAACTATTTTTCATATGCTAGTGTACTTAACTTAATTTGGCAGATAGACATAATTAAAATGAATAAAAACAAACCAAAAATATTGATGACTCATCTTGCACTAATGGGTTTGGTCAAATAAAATGCTCTGCAGATGAGGAATGTATTCCAACGCTATCTCGCGACCAATTCGTACGTATTTTATGAGGTGGTTAATTCGCACAAATTTGTACGACCTCACTTGTACAAATTCATGCAATTTGTCTAAACCCCAGGGACGGGAAGGGTTAGGGGCGGGGTTAGGGGTAAGTCATTTGTGCAAATTCATACGAATTTAGCAACTTGTAAAATATGTACTATGTACGAATTTGTATGAGTGAGGTCGTACGAATTTGTATGAATTAGTCACCACGTAAAATATGTATGAATTGCCATGAGATCGTGTTGAGTATTGTATGAAATTGTAGTAATGCATTTCATATTAAAACTTTTTTTTTACCAAAATTTGAGTTTTTTTACTTTTATTTCATGTCTGTTAGCATTGAGATCATCTATATGCTAGTGTACTTAACTTAATTTGGCAGATAGACATAATTTTGGTGTCCAAATTTTGGTCAAATAAAATGTTCGGCAGATGAGGAATGTCCTTTCCCTTAATACTCAATCAACTTTGTTGTAGTATTCCAGTGCTATCTCATGACCAATTCGTACGTATTTTACGAATTTGTACGATTTGTCTAAACCCCAGTGATGGGTAGGTTTAGGGGTGGGGTTAGGGGTAGGTAATTTGTGCTAATTCATACGAATTTGGCAACTCGTAAAATACATAGGATTTAGCAAAAATAAATCAATCAATGAAATAAAACAGACCAAACATATTGATGACTCATCATGCACTCATGGGTGTGTCCAAATTTCGGTCCAATAAAATGCTTTCTAGATGAGAATGAGGACCTACTACTATCTACTAATACAACCTGCTTTGCAATATCAAGAAGCATATTATGGTTCACAGCTATGATGCAGAAGAAAGACTATTGGGTATAAAGGGAAGGGCCCATCTGACATTGTTTCAATATGTAATACATCAACACTAAGGAGAAAACTATGCTCTGTAAGAGCTATTTCTATCTCAGACCACCCATGTGTTGGTGTAACCTCTTTTTGACAAATAGGAACTTATTTATAGGTTACTGTAAAAAACTATTTACAGTCCTTGCTCATCTATTACCTTAGTTGGCATTAGTGGGAATGTACGGTACGTCCAAAAAAGTGGCCAATAACTTCTGAATGTGAGGAGGCGGATGTGACGATCTTCATGAAGCGCACTCAAGGATGGTCTTAATATTAAGACGTCTGCGTGTACAGACAGAGCGCCGCTGAAGAGCTCATTAGAGTGTGCTGGTACTCTGAGCCCAGGCCTGGCTCTCCCAGTGTCCTTGCACGAATATATGGGTCTTCACACGTCCTCCGCAAAAGCACTCTTTTGCCGCCACCCCTCCTTTTTTTTCCTCTTCTCTCTTTCTCTCAAAGGTGCTGATCAATTCACAGCCTCCTCCGGAGGTGTGAGACTCATCCCTGCACTTTGTGATTGGCTTAGGCGTCACAAACCTTCTGTCGTTCTCTCCTGTTCTCTTTCTCCCCTTCTCGCTATCTCTCATTGAGGGCAGCGGCCTACTCTTTTCACCTCTGGGCTCTGCCAGCCTGTGGCTGGGCTCCGGTCAAATGAAATCACACTAATCAAACCCCCTCCTTCCGCCTCTCTCTCCCTCGCCTTCTCCTCCTCCTCTCTCGTGGCTCTGAGCCCATTAGCACACCTGAAATAATAACTCAAGTGACAAATGTTTTGGCACTTATAGCTGATAGACCAAGAGAAAGGGTGGGATAGAGCACACCCCGCTCTCAGAGACTCAGACATGGTATTTTCCGATCCCAACTGTGTCAACAGGGAGAGCTGACATATTCAGAAATCATCCAAAACTTGATGTTCACAATAAAAACACAAATTCAAGTGCAGTGTTGTGTTTTAATAGAAATCTCATTTTCAGACATTTACAGTGAATTCATGTTAGTTTCATGTTTAATCATTTTCAACAACACAATTCAGTTCAACAATATACAAACTTCATACACACTGAAATCTCACAAGTTCTTTTCTTTATGCGTCTTCAGTCTATTAATGTTATTAAAAAAAAAACGCCATGCACTTTCTTAGTGTAAAATCCATATTCATAATCCATAGCGAATAAAACTGATTCTAATATTTAAAACTTTAAGGTAAAAGTAAACGCTGTCGTGTAATTTGTGAAGTGCTGTTGACATTTCAGTTTTTCATTTTTGATTTTGACACATGCGTGCGTTGACGAAGGCTATTTTAAATATCCGCATATTCATTTTTATTTATTTAGATGTATAATTTTAATAGCCTATTACTGTTTTTGTTTCACTTATTACTAATTGATGTTTGTCAGTTACGGAAAATAGATTTACAGCCGAAAACCTCAAAGAAGTCAACGGGCAATTTATTCGTATTAATTTTTAGCTAATTAATATGAACACAGGCGAAGTGGGACATTTTCTGATGATTTGTCATTAGCGTTGCTTTTAACAAAAAGTATCCAAATGACTACATAAGTATCTACTTTATGATAAACAATGCAGATTTTTAGTAGCTAATGGAGGAATAAAGATGAAATAATAACGATTAAGCGTAATCTGAATTAATAGTAAGTTACCAGATTTTAAACCTTTGACGGATACGTCACAATGATCCGTCATCAAACAAATACTTTACCAAGTTGTTTAAAATAATCATTAATACACATGCAGTCTCCTAAATTGTCACAATCGATTATCATCATCATTAATAAACTAAGAATTAGTATTTTAACAATTATCTAAGAGTAAAGCGATATTATTGAGGGCATTTCTTCTGTTTTTGTGCGTGTCAGAAAAGTCATTTCGTCTCTCATTAAGAAACAAAGAAAGAAAATTCTGCATGTTTCCAGTAGAAGGCGCACATGATCAAGCATACAGGTCACTGCAAGCCTTTGCATATGAAAAATATGTTTTTCTTTAGGATCTTGTGTAGTAGTTTACATTATTGCAAATCCAATTGAACTGCAGTACGTTTCTTAATTAAGAAAGTTTTGAAAATAAAATAAGATCTAGCTAAATAAAACGACAAAGTAAAATAAAATGACAAAGCGAAATCAAATAAAAACACTGGTTTCTGTTTAATTAGGCCTATAAATAAACATGAAATATGCTTATTGTCAAAATGCCGCTTTCTTTTCAATGTTCCCAACTAATAAAACGTGCGTAAATAGACTAAATCCAGTCATTTTAACTACACATGTAGTATAAAAAATATATTTTATCCATTGTTTACCCCCTCCGATTAATTATACCTAAATTCCTAGACGCGGTGCACGTATTTGATTCATTCACGTAGCCTGGAAAAAGTATGAATTAAAGTTTTTGTTTAGTTGTCATATGTATAGCCTTGCCATGTAATTTCATTTCCCCCACGATTAGTAATTAATGATTCTCTCATTATTTCATTAGCTAGTCCGTTGTGCGCACAGAAACGCATAGATTATTTGAATATTCACACACTTCACATTTGACAAGCACATGAAACACGCATGCAGTGGAAAGATTAAAAAAAGAAAGTTAGTAGCCTGCTGTTTTATCCCAGTGCGTCTTACCCATTCCCGACAGTCTTGTAACTTTCAGGCAGTTGTCAGTAGTGGAGAAGGCAGGGTTCACTGCTGACTGGCCCCTGGTCGCTGATCGCTGCGGGGGGATATAAAGGATGACCTCCGTTTGACTTCTGAACCACAGCGGCATGTTGCTTTCAATAGCGACTTAGGGAGAGAAAGATTCAAATGAATAACAAATATTGAGGGAGAATGGGAACATTTTTTTTTTTTTTTTTTTTTTTTTTGTAATAAACATTCACATGACTTCATGCGTTCCAACACGTTCTTGTTTTCAAATCTGTCCGAATTGTTTAAAAGCCCCTTGTTATAAAGTTAGACTTTATACTCTACCTTAATATTGTTGGAACACGTGCTCCTAATTATATAAATAATTTTGGTTACTTTATTTTAAGGTGTCCTTGTTAAAGTGTAATTATACATTTAAGTTCTGAGTAATATTAATTAACTACATGTACTTACTATAGGGTTAGGGTTAGTTGCATCATTTGTAGTTATTGCTATAGTAACTACATTGTAAATAAAACACTCTAAATTAAATTAAACCTAAATTAGGCATAAATTAATATTTTGAAACACACTCAACCCCATTGCGTAGTTGTACAAATGTTGTAGCAACAGATATGGTCCATCTTTTGCATGTGATAATGCCTGTTTAGTTTACTCGGCAAATAGTCGGACTTATTTTTAAACATTTTACGTCGAACGTTTCACATCTCTTTCTAAGCCCAAATGATCTGAAATGATGGCATTAACTCAGTGATGCGTGCTGCAGTCCTCTGACCCTCACTAAAAGGCAACCTAAACAGTGAAAGTCCATGCACTCATTGTGCTCTATTGCGTCCTTTTATAGATGCTAATTGAAGGAACTTAATTACTTTATAATGCTATTCTGGTTCTGTGACAGCAGTTAAGCGTTTGGGTAAGTACAGCTTTCATGTCAACCCGTTTGGTTCTCACATAATTGAGACAGACTCAAAAACTAATGTTAAGATTACAAACATCAATAAAACAAATGAGTTGACTCCAGGCATATATAAATCATAATATGTGTTACATTTGTTCTCAAATTATAAGACATTTTTTGAACTAACAATATTTTAGATGAACTAAAACTTTATTGTCCTTGAAAAAGACAATCTAGGGCACTTACCAATAAACGCGTGCGTGTTTATCTGTTGTACGGCGTTGGGTTAGTCATATATCTGTTACATTTGCTTCACGAATCCTCCTTTCATTTGTGTTTAAGTCCACATCCGATCCCTCACCCGCGCGGCGCGCACCCTTCGTTTGCCGAGCGCTTTGGGGATTTGATAGTAATTTCATGCCTGTAAATGCGCGCGGCGGATCCTACCGCTGCTCTTCCGAAGGAAGCGAGGATTGTGTGATGCTCGTGGCAGCTGATAAGACACTGTTCCTTGCATTAATCGCTTCTGATCGATGACAGATGCTCCTCAGACAAACTTCATACACCTTGTCACCGGGTCAGTTGTATTGCCCACAATGGTGCACTTCAGCCTACACCAGTCAGTGTGTGTTTAAAGCCTTCACTTGAACATTTTATGGAAGATGTATTATTTATAATAACAAAGAGATTTCTTTATTTGGGGAGATGGATTTTAAATGGACCAGAACATAAAGCTCCTCTCCAAATTGTTTAACCATGTATACATCACTGTACAGACTGATACTAAAACTACTGGAATGCCTGTTAAAAGTTCTATCCACAACTTTGAATGATGTGGGAATAGACAAAGTATGGAACGAAAGAGTTACTGCAAATGATACAAGTAAATAAAATAAAACAAACATTAACAATCAGATATTAAAAATAAAGATCTCCGTGAGTAGTATGTGTGTTTGAGTAGGACAGAGAAGCAGACTATGTAGGGGAGAGAGAGAGAGAGAGCATTAGAACAAAACAGAATATGCGAAGACTACATTTTCCCTCCAGATTACAGTATTTTCATTCCACCCTTTCTTCATTTATGGAAGCATATCGAGCGATAAATTAATGATTGATCATTCTTTGAGCCAATAGACGACTTGATTCGCTGTAGCACGCTTTCATTGGACACTGCACCAAACTACTAAGATCCTACAGTAAGTGGATGAGCCCATTCACAAATGGCGGGGGTGTTTTGGCTCAGAGCGCATACAACACTGCTGAAGTGCAGCATATGCTGTTTCTGAATAATGATGTTTGTGTGAAATATAAAATAAACAGGCATATGGTTCGGGGGGGAAAAAGATAGTTCGTATTATTAATGCAGTACATTCTATATAGCTTCCGCGTAATAGTACACGACGCGTTGGGTAAACTTCATTACGCTGCTTGAACATGGTGTCCAAGTTTCTCGACCTTTCGGATACTAAAGTCATAACTGATAATAGCAGTTTTGAGTGTGACCTGATGTGAAAGAGTGCACGCTCCCTTAATAATCATATTTAAAGCATTGTTTTTTATGTAAACACTTAGATGACTTTATATATTGTGCTTCTTGGCGTGCATTATGAACGCAGCGCCGTCAACCAAAAGCAGAACGCGGACTCTGACTGTTATACCTCGGCTCATGTCGAGTCGTGGTAGTGATCTGCGCTTTTTTTCTTCTGCGTCCCACACATTTCACCCCCCTGCTTTGGCAGGGACTTGATGTGGCCCATCGCATTGTGCAAGACGCGACCTGTTATGGCCACCACTACTTCCGGGTTTCAGCAGTCTGGTCCAGATTCAGCTGCTGAGCCGCGTTCAACACACACTCATTGTACACAAACGGGGAAAGGCAGCTCGCAGCATCGATCGTGGCTCCTTTAAGAAAAACTAAGCCAGAATTATCAGCCCACCTCCTCTTGATCTCATTTAGAAGCTATTGCATAAAAAATCAACTCAGGAGCCGAGAGTGATCAAAGAAACGAGAGAGAGCTTCATTTTTGTGCATTTGAGTAGTATTCTCGTTAGGGGTGCTAACCAGTGGAAGCGCGCGGAGGATCATCATTCATTCAGCACTTTGACAAGCTCGCGTTTGATTGATTGACAGCCGGAGTGGCAAAAAGCCATGAGATGCGCTAGTTTTGTTTGAGGGGCTGTTTTCATACTGCTTTGGAAAAGAAGATTTTGCTCGGTCCTTGTCGCTGTCCAGGGGAAAGAACGCGAAGGGGACTTACCGCCGAACGCGTTTGGCTGAACTTGCGGTGAAGGACTGGCTTCATCGCTCGCTTGAAAGAGGCGTTTGGATTTTTTGGGGAAAACATATCCCACGTTTGGAATTTGCGTGTTTATTTCCTATTCACCCTGGCCTCATAGGGGATATATTTTTCATTAAAGGAAGACGAGGGAGTGTGGAGGGCGATGGCGCAGAGGGTACGTATCCCGAAAAGTTTCTTCGACTCCGTATTGTTGAATGCAGTTGGAAATACTGAAACGTGGCCGATGACAGTCTCGCAGTCAAACTTTCTCTTCTTTTGCCTGCCAGTTTTGTTTTTGTTTTTGTTTTTTTACATCCAACTTTACACCACTCACTTGCCTGCATGTCTCTTTTGGGACACTATTTAGGAAAATAAAAATAAAAAAATAGGATACTGTCTAATTACGTTTGACAGCGAGCAATTCCTAATTTTTAAACTGTACTTTTACTACACGCACTGCGCTTGTTTAAGTATCTTTTCAAAAGGCCAAATTATTTAAAGCTTTTAAACTATTTGAATAGTTCAACTTTAATAACTAAAACTTATTATAATGCAAGTTATGCTAATACACTGTGCAGGAATATTAATCAACCGAGATGTATTATTTCTATCTTCTATATAATAACAGTCACATTACAATGAAACATTTGTGCGCTTGAACTTGTCAAGTTGACATTTACTGGTTGGCCACTTTTTCTTTGCATTTGTAATCAAATGTAAACAATCACAAAGTAGATTTGATCGCAACCCTCCGACCTTTTGCTTTTGACGGTGGAACTACAACAGCACCCTGCTGTCTTTCTTACACCTCTGTAGATTTAAATGTGTCATGTTCTCATCATCACACTTTCCTATATTATCATGAAGCTTATAATAATTACGATGAATTGATTATTTTAAATAAACTAACCAGATATTCCATTTAACTGCTGGGCACGAATTGACAATGTAAATTTGTCTTTAATCAGACTAATCTTAATAGTGCTACATATGTTAATATTTGAACTAGCATATAATGAATTTAGTTTGACAACAATATAATCAAAAACAGTTATTACATGCTAATTACATGACCTGTTACTCGAGTTGCACTTGTGAAAATAAAAATGCATATAAAAAGTGGCACAGTCGTGTGATATTTTTGTGATGATCTCAATAAAGCTGTAGCTCAGTACTTCATGTGACCGACGCTGAATTCTAAGTCTGTTTATTAAAAAGCACATGATAGTTTTTGCAATAAATTGCTTTTTTTGCATATAGTCTTAGAAGCACAAGATAGGGTGTACAGTTGATATATTTAATTACTTTGTAATACCAAAACAAAGTGTTTTCATTTCGCATTTTTTTTTAAATTACGAGAACATCCGATGTAGCTTCCATTTATATTTTCTTTTAGTGTAGTTTTTTTCTCTCTATTTATGCATTCTGTAAGAGATAAAAGTGACAACATGGGAATGTTGCCCTTCGTGTGTGTGCAGTACGAAGATATACCCCACTATGGGATGGACGGAGTAGGAATCCCGAGCACGATGTACGGGGACCCGCACGCTGCCAGATCCATGCAGGCTGTTCACCTGAATCACGGGCCCCAGCTCCACTCCCACCAGTACCCGCACACAGCCCACACCAACGCCATGCCGCCCAGCATGGGCTCATCCGTCAATGACGCTCTAAAAAGAGATAAAGACGCCATTTACGGGTACGTGTAGATAGCCAAGACATGTATTTTATGATGAAGTTTGTACGTAACACATTATTTGACCCGTAATAGTTTCTGTATTGAGAACTTGAGGCGCCATGAATGTTTAGTTTTTGTTAAGGTTTTTTTTCTTTCCTAAAAGTTTCTCTCTTACTTTTGGATTAGTTCATCCTTTAAAAAAACGTATTTTCGTGACAGATCTTTTTTATTTGTTTACTAATATTTAGTTTTAAACTTTAATATTTAAGTCGATAAATATTGCATTTAAAAATCGTTGCGCCTAAAACATCGATGTGTATGTTATAGGCTATTTCAGCTAGAACTTTTTAATTGTTAACATCAGGCCTACTTATTTATTTGTAAAATACATATTTGCACAGAAGTGATTCCCATGAAAATTACGATGAACACTTTTAGAAAGCCATAAAGGATTTCCCCCCCACATGTTATGGTAATAATATGTGCAAATATATCTGGTTGTGCGGAGTACTAACTCCAAATGCGTCTAGCATACAAAAGCTGCTTGAGTATAAGAGTTCTCGTCACAGTATATAAATGTTGTTATACGCAGTAACAAGCTATAGAACTTCCTCTCATACATTATGGATTAGATACGTTACTCAAAATATAGGCCCACTATTTGATCCATGGTTAAACTGCGTGCTTGGCCTAGACTCATTTTAGGTGCCCTAACTTTGTACAACACTGTTTATATTGACTGCTGTCTTTGATAATACGTTCAGGAATCAGATTTACATGCGGTTTGACACTTATGCACAACTAACAAGCTCGTTATAATGCAAGTCACGGAAAAATAATCGACATTTCTTTATATTATCGTGGCGCAGTTGTACGCTAGTAGTTTTGTTTGCTGACATAATTTAAAAAGTAAAAATATAAACTTCTCAAATACAAATTAGTTTGTTAGAATGCGTTCTTCTACAATGAGAAGTGTTGTGTGCTAATTCAGAGCTTCCCCCGCAATGACCTCTGTGTTTTTATTCCAGGCACCCTCTGTTCCCACTTCTAGCACTGATTTTTGAGAAATGTGAATTAGCCACTTGCACACCTAGAGAGCCCGGTGTGGCTGGGGGCGATGTGTGTTCATCAGAGTCTTTCAATGAAGATATAGCAGTGTTTGCAAAACAGGTCAGAAACTGTTTTATTGCGCTGGAAGTTTTTGCATATTTTAATGTGTAGTTGATGTACGGTCTGTAACATTATGCCATACTATCATACTACTTTATATCACAAATAAACACATGCATTTAAATTTAATTTGCGAAAAAAAAAAAAAATGAACGTAATTTTTTCTCACAATTTTAAATGATTTACATGCATATCGTCTCAGATTCGAGCAGAAAAGCCGCTATTTTCATCAAATCCTGAGCTGGATAATTTGGTGAGTGCAAATTATTATTATTATTATCATTATTATTTTGTATTTGCCTGCAAGAGTTTTAATTTCAAGAATTTTAAACTTTTGTAAAATATTCAGAAATTGTTGTTTAGGAAGGATTGTTGATTTCTTGATAGCATTGCTTATCGTTATGGATGACTGCCGTTTTGCTTTTTATTTTTTTATTTTTGGTAAGGGTTGAATTTTTTAAATACAATTTATTGCTTAGCATTAACTCTTATGTTAACACATATAACTCTCATTAAAGTGATAATTTATTCATAAATTAAGTATAATCTGACTTAATTGCAATGCATTGCCTAGATAGTGATCTCAAGTCCTAAATGATCCTAAATGTCATAAATCACTTAATTGGGAAAGTATTGTTTGTAATAGTCATGGGCCTGTTGATTTCGTCACCTTTAAAGTGAACCCCCCTTTTTTTCTTCATTTGTTCATTTCCCCCAGATGATACAAGCCATTCAAGTTTTACGGTTTCATCTTTTGGAGCTCGAAAAGGTAATCAAAGTTTACCCCAACTGGCCGGTCCTCTCTTCAAACCTATGGGCCTCATCTGCATAAATGTATTTTTCCTGGTCTGTTGTAATTAGTGTCAAAATCAATCACGCTGCCTATTTCTCCTCCGAGTTTAATTACAATGCAACCTGCTTCCACGGCCACAGATATTTCATAGCAGTAATTTCAATGTTTCTCTGCTTGTTGTGCCACCTAACGTAGTTGTGAGCAGTGTTTTGTTAATTTATTACCTATAAGATGTTGACTTGGCGGAATAACGTCGACCATGTTGATGGCACTTTTGGCGCGCTTCTCTGTTATCAGCAATACACTTAGGAGGAATTTTATCAACACCTGTTTCCACGACAAGAGTGGGCCTATCGAGTGATTTATCGCCAAACCATATAGCTTTACAGTATTGAATACACATAATAACCATTGGCTCCAAGTCTCCAGATATTTGCACGAGCCTTTAGGGTTATGTGTGCTGAGATAACGCGGCAAAGCGATAGTTTGAGCATTCAGCCATAAATGAAGAACTCTCCCCTCGCCACTGAATGTCATCCGCCATATTATTCCCTTGTAAAGAGGTGGTAATGAAATAACTAGACGAAATTAAACAGTTTACCTTAAATGTCAGTCAAGCAGGTCATCTCTCTAATGGCCACAACCCCGGGAGCAGATGAATTTAACACGGGTGTTGAATACGGTGTAGCCCGTGAGTCGTCTTGTCAGTGTCAATTTTCTGCGATATCTCTATTTTGAGAGGCAGTAAAGTTATTTCCCATTCTGGATGCGTCTGATAGCTATCAGAGAAGGCCATTGGGAGAGGTTTTCCATGTCAATAGGAGTTCTGGATGCACTTGTCAACTCTCTGTGATGACCCTTTGTGATGTTTTCCCCCCTCCTTGCTTTCATTTGTATCTATAGGTACATGAACTTTGTGACAATTTCTGTCATCGGTACATCAGCTGTTTGAAGGGAAAGATGCCCATCGACTTGGTTATAGACGACAGAGAAGGAGGATCAAAATCAGACAGTGAAGAAATTACAAGATCATCGGGGCCCCTTGATCAGGTACGTGAAGGAGTCCATTTCTTTTCTGGCCATTCAGATCGTCTTTTGGGTCACTTTCTCTGCCTCATTGTTATTTGCATACGATTAAGGCTTTTAAATTCCATCGGATTGAAAAATTTGGAATAATGTGGCCCATTATTGCTTCATTACGGTTTGATCCCGGAACTGACCCGAGGAGATTAGCTCGTGAAAGCATTGCCATAAACTTGACCTGTTTCTTGTCGATTTTAATTTAGTCCTTTCCCTCTTCTTTTCTCTCGTTTGCCTTTTTTTTTTTCTTTTTTTTTTCCTCAATCAAACCAAATGGTTAGCTTGTCTATGGTGTATATTACAAAAATATTACGAACCTAATGGAGACATATCTATAGTAGACATTTAGAGATTTGGTGCTTTGGTTTTCTGCTGTTGTTCACGCTTCATTAGTTGCCTTGTCAGTGTTTTTCCTCACACAAGAGCGCGCATATGCTCAGAGTTCTACTCTCAGCGCTTTGAATAGCAGCAGTGCGCGTTCATGTTTGAGTAGTACTGTACCATACAGTATTATGTGTATATACGAAAATATGGAATTATCTGCATGTTTAACTATGCGCCAGCTTGTGTTGGTGGATTCTTTGACGTTTCTTGAACTTTACGCACTTTAAAATAAACTTTTACGTGTCCGTTGGTTTAATCGCGACACGCCGATAATATTTATTTTAAATATAGGCTACCTATATATTTTTAATTAATAATATGAGTCCTGGGAGGGACAATTGTTAAAAAATAATAATTGGTTATATTAGGGGGATTAGTGGATTCACCAGCATAAAAAGTAATGAAGCGATTAGGCTAAATAATTTAAATCCGTCATCTTCCATATGGCTGAGTGATCGAATAAACCAGTTTTAGCTTTCCAGTGAGTGCGTCGGACACCAGCTTTTATATGAGGGAGAGATAACCTTGTTCCATTCATTACTAAACTGGGGCTTCAATAAAACGAGCTCTGGTTGCTTTAGTCTTCTATCTCGGCTGTATTGATGATTATGTTAATGAGCAGATCTGTACAGATAATGCATCTAATTCAAAGGCAGCATTAAATAGCATAATGTCAATAATGTGTTATAACTTAAACAAAACTCTATCAGAGGACATGTCAATTTATTTATTTATTTATTTATTTATTTATTTATTTTATTATTATTATTTTACTTTTGAGCAGAGATGAATTTAAGCGATATAAATAAATTAGGCTTATATGAAGACCCCTGGGTATGCAGGTATATAACTTGATAGGAGCAATTTATGCTTTGCTCGAGGGCACGAATTCAGATCTTTAATTGACTTTAAGATGAAGACGTGTCCTATATTTTTTTTCTTGATGACTTCTAATGTCTAAATATTAGGGCTTGTTTTATGTGTTTACATCTTCATGAAAGTCTGATTCCCCAAAGTAAACTGACCAACTTTTCAAAAGTTTGCTAATGCGAGGAAGAATCTGTTTTTGTGTTATTGTGAATCGTACATAAATGCCGCTGGTTAGTATTGTACTGCTTAAAATTAGATAGGCAGTAAAAAGAGCTATAAAACTTAAATTAAAAAATAAGTTTAAGATAACTAGAAGCGTAGTGGGCGATTTCTGTGTAGCTTTTGGTTAACTGTGTCAAAGTTAACTTCGAGTGTTTGACTCTAGGTCCTATATGTATTTTACTGTGTGTGTGTGTGTGTGTGTGTGTGTGTGTGTGTGTGTGTGTGTGTGTGTGTGTGTGTGTGTGTGTGTGTGTGTGTGTGTGTGTGTGTGTGTGTGTGTGTGTGTGTGTGGCTACAGTTCTGAGTTTGCTAGGCGGTGACATCCCTAACGAATTTGCGTCGCTCATGCATTATCTCGTTCCATATGTATTTTTAATATATGCCCTCGGGCATAAAGTTGAATTGGACTGGAAAAAAAAATCTCCTTTGTGCAAATTCTCAACAATGTTAACAAGAGGGAGAGAGGCGGTTCATTTATTCAAAGGCCAATTTATTCCAGCAGGAATACTGCAGCATAAGAAAATCAGAAATATACATAGAATTTATTAAACTCTGTGGTCCAGCGCTGTTCTGTGTTTTCGTCCTCCGTGCACCGAAGCATCGTATCAATAATGTCTCAACTCCAGCTTAGCATTGTTTTGCAAGTATAGAGTGAGGAGAAGGAGGGTAGAGCTCAGGGGTGAAAAAGTCAGAAGACCCCCCCCCCCCCCTCTCTCTCTCTTTCTCTTCTCTCTCTCATCTCTTTCTCTCTTTCTCTCTCTTCTCTCTGATGAATGCGGCCCAGCCAGTTTGGATCACGTTGTTTTCCTCGTACTGCGCTGATAAACGCGCGGCCATGAGAGCCCCAGGTGCCGTGTGAGCGGAGGGACTAGTTAACAACTAGTTAACCCCTTCACTGCGGTACCTTCATTCTGGAGGATCCTGTTTAGAAGTTGTTTGACTGCTACCACTTTATATTTTATGTGTATAATTACCACACTAATGGAAAAAAAATGACATTATAGTAGGCCTATATTTTGTATTAAGTAGTATATTATAACAAAATGAACGCTAATGTAAAGTGTGACACACACACACACACACACACACACGTTTACATATGCATCTTCAGGCACATTTTTTTACTAGCTGATTTTTTTTTAAAACTAAGTTTCAGACTGTTTCTCTAATATTGATCTGATCACAGGCTTGATCAATCCTCAAGTTTATGTTTGTATAATTAGTTGTAGACTGGATTTATGACAACAGGATGCAACAGGTAACTAGTACTCAATTAACTTGAAACTCATAAAAAGAAATTGGTTGTTTCTGAATTAAAATTATGAAATACTAACTCCATTGGTTTAAAAAAAAGCCACTCTCGCAAAGTTTTTTTAATGGAAAAAACTCTTAAAACTCTTCTCTAAAATTCTTTGCGTGATGGTAATGACAGCAGTATAGACAGTGATTTTTGTTATAAAATACTAAATTAATTTAGATTATGAAATTAATTTATGAAATAGTGCAAAGTTGAATTTATCTGATATTAACACTTTGTATGCATTTATTATCAAGGAGAAGTAAAAAAAAAAAAAAAAAAGTCTGGGTAGGGGATATATACCCGAAATAGTGTTTGGCAATAATTTGGCAAATTCAACATTTCAACCTTTTAAAAAAAGAACTTATAAAGCTACAATAAAAGTATAAATCTATTTTAATGCAAACTTTTTTTAAACTTAATAAATTAAGACTTCTTTTCTTTTCAATGTAGGGAACAGAAAAAATTTCCCATTTGAAGAACAAACCATGTATCATCTTTTCCCACCTCTTATTTGCTACAATTATTGTTTAAAGTGTGCTGTGTTATAGAAATTAGTCAGACTGATTTTGGAACAACCGTTTATCAACTAATATATTTAGTGTTGTCAGGTCAGAGTAATGACTTTATCTTTTGTTTCGGCATGTTTATTGCCTTCTTGTCCCTCAGCGCAAAGTAGGATAATTTGTTTTCCCATTGGCTGGCTCATGGTAACTTGTCTGTGACGTGTTTGCTCCGTGCTGACGCTCAAAGTAAAGAGTCTGAATGGGCTGCAGCGTTTGCACAGTTGTCTTTAATTGCAGAGAGGCACTGCCATTTGCTAATGAACTCAACGCCATGAAAACCTCTGCAGTGCTTAAGACTTCAGTACTCGAGGGCTCTTTAGATTATTCCATGCGGCCTGAAGAGCGGTTGAAATAATTGAAATGCTGAATAGTTTCTCTGTTTGCAGTTTTCTTTCTGTTTTGTTCAGGGACAATTTAAAAACTAGGGGTGTTATTACAGAGTAAGCTATGTTATTGGTGTATGGCGTAGAGACCCTACAGAAGTTGTGTAGTTTTTGTGCTTAATAATTTGTGATTGATAATATAATTTTGTGTGATTTCATAGTGAATAAGAACATATAGGCCTGTTTTAATGGGTTGTATAAATAATGTCACTGTTTCCTCTGTCATGAGAGATTCTTTTGGTTGTTGTTATATCCTCACTGTCGAATGCTTCACTTGTGCTCAAGCAATCTTTTTGCACTTTTGGATAAGAACTCGGTGCACAAAATCTGTTTTTATTTATTGTCTTTTTTTTTTTTTAAAGAGTGCAGACTATTTTCGTGTTTTGATAGCACAATAGTTGTGGGCAATGTTAAAATGTGCTATAATCATAGCTTTTGTCAAAGTAATGAGAAGGTGAGATCGTTCTTTATCTGAACAAATGTGGGCTGCTGTCAACGATTCAACAAGTGTTATAAAGAGCAAAAGTGACTATTTTAGCCTTTGAAAAAGTGGCATGGGAAGATCTCATATATGTGATTACCCTGATTAGTTAAATTGAAAACAGGCATTATGTATTGAGTTAACTTTATGAGATTTATTTTTTAAAAATGAGCCCTATTCATAGTTATATACTATTAATAAACATAAAATGTTGCTTCATGCTAAGTATAACTTTGCCTAAATTATATTATTTAGAGTTTTTATATAGACTTTGCAGTTATTCCATAGTTTTTTTTTTTTTTGTTTTTTTTTCAACTTTTAAGAAATGAGGATTCCACTCTAAAGTCGTTTAGCCGGTGAGGTGAAAGCTTTTGTAATTAAAGGAGATGTGTGATTATCCCAGTGACTGCACTGGTTTCTAAACGAGATCTCACCCACAGGCCATTTTAAGAGATTTCGCTTTCTCTGTAGAGCAAAACTCCCTCCTCCCCAATATTGCTGGATTTTGCTTTGTAAGATTTGTTAAAGGAGGTGTTTGGGGTATTGGACTCTTCTAGCATTCGCCCTCCCTTTTTTGTTTCTATGCATGCCATTACCACATCCATTCATTTAAGAAACCCTAATGTCTTTCAGCAGAGCTGAACCAAGAGCCACGTGGTCAGCTATCAACATCGAGGATCTCAGCCTTATCAACAAGCCGGGGTAAACAAATAAACAAGTGTCCTGAACAGATTTAGTTTTTGGTTGCAATCCATTGGGCAAAGTTCATGTGTGAATCTTGTGCTTCCCAAGTATTTCCCAGCAGAGCTTGAGTATTTTAGTGAGCTTGTTCAAGTGTCCTTGCTAATCTGGTTTGATGAGGCATATAAAACTCTCTCTCTCTTTCTTTCTCTCTCTCTCTCTCTCTCTCTCTCTCTCTCTCTCTCTCTCTCTCTCTCTCTCTCTCTCTCTCAGTCCGTTTTGTTGTGCTATCTAGATGAAGCCAGAACCAAAAATAGTACAATGTGACACTGGTGAGTGTGTGTTAAAAAAAATAGAGAGAGTGAGAGAGCAGTCACTGTGGCATGAAATTGTAAACATATACTGTTTATGAGTTTTCTTTCCCCTGTGAAGTCTACAGTAACCTGAAACATTTTTCTTTATTATTATAAATGAATTGGAAGCCCAATATTCTTTGCATGAGTGCGTGTATAATGTGCAGAGAAAGAGAGCTTCCATCTAAGACCCAACACAATGAAAATGCAATGAATTGGAATGCCTCACCGATCATAGCAGAATCAGAATTTCCAGCAAGGAAAATCTTTTCATGGCGAATTAAGTGGTGGAGGAAGAAAATGGTAATGAAAAAAAAAAAGAAAAAAAAAAAAAAGCAAAGGCACAGATGACAAATGCTGCTCCCTGGGCTACGCACTGCAGATTTAAGAACTTTAGCTAAAGCTATGCAGAATAGAATGTGGAAAATTGAATTTACTAAACAATTAAGCATTGAATTAATCTACATCCTGCACTGGAGAGAGAGAAGGACATAAGGAAGGAAAGAGAGAGAGAAAAAAGAGCAAGGGAAGAGAAAACGTGGAGGGGGAGGGGAAGAAGCCCCCCACCAAAAAAAAAAAAAAAAAAAAAAAAAAAGCACTGAATAAATTCTAGCTAGCTCATTAGAGGGACAGTGAATATATCAAGTGTGTTGTTGTGTGCAGCAGGACAGCATTCTCTCCGCCACGGCACTCATCTCTCCTGTAACCATCTGCATCCACACCGCCTCCACCCGCTGTTCATTTTGGCCCACATATTTACTCCTTCGCTTATGCGCCTGTGCGGTTTCCTCCGGGTGTCTGCTCGATGGTGGACTGCTGTGTTTTGGGTGTTTTATTATTTATTTTTTTTATTAATTAGCTGTTAGATCTGTGGTGGACGAGATTGTTGGGGCAGTTATAAATAGACTCGAGTACACCCTGGAGATGTCACTCACCCTCGGCCGAGACCCTCCCCCATTCCCATGGGGCCGAGCGTCAGCCTCCCACAAGCCCCGCTGCTCTTTTGTTCAATTACAGTTAATGCAATAGTTTGCTATTTTCTCCGTTCTAATTATATTTTCAAGTGGGATTTGTTGTGCGTAAAAAACATCCTTTTACGTGTGGAGACTCTAGGGTTCTCAGTCTCCAGGGTGCTGTACCATTCTTTTCCACAAAGCTCTGAATAAACAAGTTCCCTCCATTTTTTTTTTCTCCCTCTCTCTCTCTTTCTTTTACAAAGAGTTGTAGAAACTGGCAATTTCAGTTTTAACTGTTTGCTCCCTGGGCATGTGTTCTAGATTACCTCTTACAGCATACTTTCGGTATGCTGCAGAATACACCTTTTTTTGTGTGTGTGTGTGTGTGTGACTGTTTCTGGACATTTATATATATTTATATGGTCTCTTCTGCTCTTATATTTCAGATAAATGCTGTTCTTTTGAACTTTCTATTCATCAAATAAATTTATATTTTTTTTACACAACTGTTTTTCAACATTGATAATAAAAATAAATGTTGCTTGAGCAGCAAATAATCATATTAGAATGATTTCTGAAGGATCATGTGACACTGAAGACTGGAGTAATGATGCTGAAAATTCAGCTTTGACAACACAGAAATAAATTGCATTTTAAAGTATATTCAAATTGAAAACGCTTAATTTACATTGTAAATATATTTCACACTATATATATATATATATATATATATATATATATATATATATATATATATATATATATATATAGTTTTTAGGACACTTGTGCTAAATATAATATATATATATATATATATATATATATATATATATAGTTTTTAGGACACTTGTGCTAAATATATCAAATGTAGTTTGCTTTGTTCCATAATTCTTTTTATTTATTTTTAAGATATTTATTATTTACCAAGAAATATTTTGTATGGTTTTTATTCCAAGAGTACAGTAAATAAAAGAGATCAATATTTATATGTTTAGTTACTTCAGGAGTGTCATAAAATCAAAAGAGCTAAAACTTTCTCTTTTATATTTTTTCTCTATGCATTTATCCATACATCCATCCATTTTCCAAACTGCTTGTCCTTTATACATATATGTTTATGTTTACATGTAGACATTGTTATGAATAATTAAACATTTGACCACATTCACACATGAATACATTTTCACAACTATGTTTGTGCATACATGTAGTAATCTGTGGGTGCAAAACTCTTCACAGTTTTCCACAGAAATGGAAAGTTGTAAAGCCATTCCTGAAGTTCTACTCATAGCGCTTATTCAATATTTTGTCTATTTTGATGATACTTTCAGCTATCTGCAAGAATACACTCCTCTTAACTAAGTTTAGCATGTTTAAATCCTGAGAACTGCGAATATTCACCTCAAAATCTGCATTTAAAATGCAAAAAAAGATTTCCTGGGCCTGCTACTGAGCATTGTCATCTCTGATCCTCGTCTTTCTAAATCAGAAAAGATGCTGCGGCCTTCATCTCATATTTTCCTCCCACACTAATGTTACTTTTGTGGAGGCACCCAGTGATAAGAGGCAACATCTGTTTTGTTCTATAGTACAAGTAGGCCCTGCATGGGGCTGAGTGTGTGCAGGCCCCGGCTCGCCATTGTTCCGTCCACTTCTCTTTATCCCCATGTCTGCTCCATTTGCCACATACCATCCGCCCAACAGCTGACACTTTCTCTCTATTATACACCTAAGCTTAATTGTCAATAGGATTTCGCTCTCTTTTTTTCCTCCTCCTCTTCCCAACTTCAAGGAGAATGGCTCTTATTTGATTTCATTTTGATTCGCTAGGCCAGCGACAAGCGAACAGGCACACACGCACACACACACATATACCCTCCCTCGCTCTGGGATATAAGAGAGATGACTGACTGGCTCTTGTTGTATTCAGAGATCTCAAGTTGGCCAGTGCATGTGTATGGACAGGCATACACATCTTAGCTGCTATTGCTAATTCTTCTTTCATTGTTTTTATTTTTTTGTTTTTCTGGATAATGGATATCCTGTCTCGGGTAATGCAACATTTTTATTTTACTTACAATTTAGTATGTGTTAATTAAAATAGCTCTGTTTCTTTTTACAGTACTTGCCTTCTGTTTTGCTACATTCTGTTTGTTTTGTGAAAGTCTAAGGAAGCCAGCAACTGTGTGGTGTCATTAAAATGCTTGGTCCGTAAGTCCATAAGTGAGCTTTGCTGATTGAAGGTTGTAGGGACTGGTAAGAGGATGAAAAACAACAAAATGAGGAACATCTGATAAAACCAGCTGTCTTTGTAACATGGGACTGTAGCGTGTTCATGTTTCCCTGTGATCTGATGCCTGATTGTGAGCTTTACTCTCTGTCTGTCTCTCTCTCCCTTTCCGCACAGACCTCATGGAACAGAGACCATGATGATACAGCTTCTACACGCTCCGGGGGCACACCGGGACCATCCAGCGGAGGACACACATCACACAGCGGTGACAACAGCAGCGAACAAGGTAAGGTTCTGAGACATCCTTTGATGCATATGCATCATTATCGTAAAAAAAACTTGTTGTTGAACAGCTACTTACCAATTAAGTAAATCAAAGGACATGGAATATTGATTTACAAAGAGAGTCCACAGAGTGAATCGAGAAAAGCTAGCATAGTTAGGGAGAAAATATGGGATAACGATCAGCTGTATAGTTTGCACAATATTTGATCGCAGCATGAACGTGATTGACCAATCGGAGTCAAGTATTCCAGAGTGCAGTGTAAAAGTATGTTTCTGTGAAAGTGTCACTGTCCGACGATGCAGATGTGTCTATTTGAAGCCAAGCTTGTGTATGGAGAGAGTTAAAGCAGATGTTTAGGCCGGTGATGTGGCGTAGGTCCATCAGCTGGTTGTGATAAGGCTGCATTAATGAACCTTCCTCTGGGCCCATCTGGATAGGGTGTCTGAAGAAAGTCGCTGGTGATGACAGTCTAACAAAAGAGATTTTACATTGATGGAGCTTTATATGTTCTGTTATACTCCAGTCCAAGGTTTTTGAATTTTCAAAGGGAAAAGATATTTTCTCTTGGATATCTTCTTGGTAGGATTTCCCTCTCAAAGGAATGAAAGCCAGCTTCACTCACTTCGTCATGTCAGTAAAATTCAAACCGTAAACAGAGTCATCAGATGTTCGCCATGGCGATTGGCTAGTTGTGGGGTTCAGCCAGTGAGAACTGGCGTAGGAGGTGGCGAATGGAGGAGTGGAGGAGGGTTTCAAGCAAACTGTAGGCAAAAAGCAACTTCATTTATTATTGAAAGGGATGTCAAGGCAGCAGTTTGAGGGCTGCACAGCCAGCAGGCAAAGCAGGATGAGAGCAGAAAGGACCACATTATGTTCCAGATGACTGAGCAACGATTTATATACCAGCGCCGGTTTTCCCCCTCCACAGAGAGGGAGAGCAATAAGAGAGAGGCCGGCCTGGCCGAGTCGGTCAGATGGCTGATGACTAATGGCCGGTTGCTCGCCACACTCTGATTGGATGCCTTAATGAGCACATTTTGTGCCGAGTTTGGGCTCCTGCTTACGGTGACCTTTGCTCTTTATTGACCAAAGTGACACGTCATTTTTCACATACTTCCAATTATCGCCAGGCTTTTAATGTCCACCCCCCTCCTTCCTCCCCTCATGTTCCCTCACCCCAGTGTTTTGGATGAGCGTTTGTTGTGTCGTGCGCTAGCAGGAAGGGCCGCTGTGAGGCTGAGCTATGAACCTGGATGTATGCTGAGTTTGTTCAGCGTGAACAAATGACCCGAGCGCTTCAGCCCCTTCGGTCTTATTCACGCCAGTGGAGGTTTAGTGGAAGTATTATGTTAATGTGGGTTAATTGCTGATTGTGTAAAGCAGTGCTGCTAACCGCATTAGCATGTTCTGTAAGGAGTGACTTCATAATCCCAATAAGACCATTATTCTGCTGTTAGCCAAGAAACCCATGCCAATATGTCCCCAACTGGTCCCCTTGCTCACTCTCAGACTTTTTTTTCGGAGACTGTTCCTTTCCATGTGCTTACAGTTATAATTAGATTTAACAAGCTATCTACCTTATAAATATCTATAAAACCACTGAAAAAAAGAATTATGTTGCTACTGCGTTTTTCCTGCATCTTTGAAATTAAAACTGGAGGGTATGAAATGGGAATGGCTTCTATGCAATAACAGCATCATAACAAACCTTCAAACTGTACCCACATGCATAACATAGTACATCTGTAACCCATCAACGTAGAGATTGGCACCATAGCTGATGGTTCTAGTGGTTGCCATCCACACCATGTTTTCCATACCGCACCTAAATAGCATCTTAGTATGACTGAGGACAGCATTTTCCTTGTTCATGATTCCGTGCCCTTCAAAGTGTAAGTGTCCCCCTCTAAGGCGGGAGAATAAAGCCCGCTCCTCCCTCACTGCACTCACAGAAACTTTCTTAGCGGAGTCCAGCAGAGACTCAGTCCTGCCCATCTCTAATTAGACCCCGTTTATTAGCGTAGCGTGCTCGTATGCACCCGCCTTTGTTTAACAGCTGCCCTCTCGGGGGACATCTTCTGGAATTGTATCTTGAAGCCATCTTTTCTGAGCATCAACCCTCAGTGGCTAAAAAGAAAACAAATCATTATTATGGACTGTTGAGTATTGCTCGCTCTGGACGCTTGGCAAGACCAGCGCCCACCCAGATTAAAAGAGACACCCTTGGGCTGCAGCGAGAACGAAGGCGATATGAACCCCTACCAAAAAAGGGCAGGGCGCGTGGAAAATGACATGCTCTCACATACGCAGAGATCATGCTGAGTGTTTTGAAAGGCTTTGGGTTTCTCTGCCTCATCAAAGGGTCTGGGAACAAGGTGATGACTACAGGAGTCAGATATGTATCAGCAATTACCAGGACCCATTTGCGAAAGGCCCCATGTGTGCCAAGTCAAATAGTTCCTGTGAGGCTCTTGTTATTGTCTGCATAAATTTACATGCAGAGCCATGGACTCCAAAACAGTACTGCGGTAAGACTGTGGGAGCCAGTCAGAGCTTACTCAAAGCGAGTTAAGAAGTTCATTTACTTCGACCAAACTCTACTGGAATGACTATTGACGAATGCGACCATTCAGCTGTGGTGTAAACAGCTCAATGTACTGTAAAAACCCACTGAAACGGCCTAAGATGTGTGAAAAATTTGGAATGTGCTTGAACAATATATACAGGTCAATGAACAGTACTGTGAATGTTTCAAGGGCTCGTTTGATGCTATTACTTGTGTCGAGAAAAGCTGCAGCTAAACTTCATGCATCAAACTAATCATTATTTTGTTGGATTGATTGTGGTGAGTGCTGTTGTCATCATTGACTTAATGGTCAGTTTGCTACCGGCCTATGTGAAGGTCAGTCTGAGAGTGAGATCTCATTGGCTCCTGGCCACCATCACTGCTCTGCGATTGGCTGACATCTGAGACTGACCAGCAGACACGGCCTCTGACAGGATGCCAGCGAACCTCTGAGGCTGGATCCGCCCACCGAGCCCCCGCCTCACGTGTTTGTCAAAGTCACCCGTTAATTGCAACGATTGTCCAGCAGACTGGAAGAACCCTGCCCCTTTCTCTCTCGCTCTTTCTTTCTGTCTCTGAGTGCTGCCTGCATGCCTTTGCATTTCTCATGTGCTATTTTCAGTGCGCTCCTCAATTGCTGAGTGCACTACAATGCTGATCACTTTCCTTTTTGATTTTACAGCAGGGTCCTGGCTTTGTTTAGCTCAGTCACTTTGAGCTGTTAGGAGGACGCTTCGCCATTCGCTCACTGTCTGGATGCCCTTGCTCTATGACTTTGTTTTTTTGCTTTAATCGTGCCTGGTGTGTGCGAATGCTGTGCTTCAAAGAGCAATAAGAGCTGTATGTTGTCAAGCAGGTGTAGTCAGTCAGCGGTTGTTCCAGCCTCACTAGATTCTCCTCTGTGCATGCAAAAGTGCTGCACGCAGGAGGGGGAGGCTGAATGCTCTATGCTCTCCCCCTGTATCAGTGGCAGCACGTTGGTGGGGTAATCTGGTTAAATCAGAGGCATAATGGCTGATAAAAGGTGTGCGGTTTTTATAGTGCAGGGATCTAAGACCGGCACCGGGCGGCCCGAGCAGCCCCTGCTGTTTTTCTCTCTCATTCACATCACACATCACATCATACACACCCACAGAAGGAGCAGGGAAGAAAGGAAGAGATGGAAAGGCATAGAGAAAGCAAGGGATCACAGGAAACAGAGCAAGGTACCAATTCCAGTAAGTGCAGGTGAGTGTTTGGGAATGCACTGACAGGAAGTACGAAATGAAAGAACAGTTTTTATTTCACACAACGCATCATGTTCTCTTTTACAAGCCCCTTTGCATGATGTGCTCATGAATTTCACATTGTGCCAACAAATGGCTGAATTTTGCCATTATGTCAAAGTCATAGAGGGGCATATATGGAGCCGTGTCCTCAGGAGTCACTTGCAAATTGTGTTAGGTTACCTAGGGGAAGGACAGTGTGGGGAACCTAGGGGAATCTGAACCACTGGCGTGTTTATGATCCCACTGAATCTCAGTAGTGATGGCACAACCAACAATCTAACACTTGTTTCTCTGAAAACAATCAGCACCAATGGCTTTATGGCCCCACTCCTGATAAGACTGTAAGTAAGCATAGCGGTCCCATGGTGAAAAAATAGGGGAAACGCCACTGGTTCCCACACCAAGGGACAGTTTGCCTTTGGGATTAGGCTGATGTCCTGTGTCATGTGGGAAAAAGGAGAGTGAAAAGTGAAAAGGTACAAGCAAACAACCTTTCCCCCCTCCTTTCCCCATATATCAGTTGTTTCTTCTGCTTTCCTAATCATTGCCTTTAACTAGCTTTCATAGCCTGATTGAGCACCTTGTCTCTGGGCAGATAATACTCATAAAGCTGGTATGATAAAGTGTCACTGTTGTGTTTGCTCTTCTGTTTGCTCTGGGATTTAACTACTGCTGAAGTACTTCTCTTATCCCCCCACCCCTGACCATGTGAACTCTTGGGAGATGGATGGCTATAGTGCTACTGAAATCTTTTTCTTCCTCTATCTACTCTTTCTCTGAGCTTGGTTTAATGTGATAATGTTGCATCTATTTTTTTGTTGTAAAGACTTTTTGTAAAGGTTTTTTTTGTAATTGTTGTGCCTCTAGTGGTACCAAACAGAACTGAAATTAATCAACCCAACATTTTCTCAACCAATGGTGTGGGGTGGGACTACTTGTTTATTCGAGAAATGGAAGAGTGTTTTAAACATGTTTGAAAGCCATCATTATTTTTGCAATTCTCTTTGGTACCACTGGTAGTGCAGAAATTCCACACTTTGAGGATGTTTTGCCCCAGGCAGAAGGAGTTTCGGGTTGGAGTCATTTGCTATGTGATGTTCAGTTTAAGTGGGAAGCAGGCGTAAATTTAGATCAAATGCTATAATTGTGGTGTGTTAATGATGTAGACACTTTGCATCTGTCTCCATGTGTACAGGAAGTCCTTCTAAACCAATCCTCCTTTACTTGCCAAAACCAGATTTTTGGTGTTTGCTGAATATTCCCTTCACAGCCACTCACTGTCATCATCGCTCATCTGCTTGTACATTCTCAGAACTTTAAATTCTTTCATCTCTTTTCTGATGTTCTGGTTAGCAACGTTACTGTATAAGATTGGATCAACCTTAGAATTATTGGTCATCTAATGAATACATAGAATACTGATAAATTATTATTAAAGTAGTTAGTGGGAAAGTGCTTTTTTTGGATAAATACTCCAGCTTTCCACTTCATTCATAGTTGATTCGTCAGAGGCAGGGTCACTGCTGAAAGGGGTCATGTTTTTTTTTTTTTTTTTTTTTTTTCACAATTTCTGTTGCTTTTCCCGATCTGCTCCTAATGGCTGGGAAACCCCATGGCTCCTTTTGAAAAATCCCCACGCCATGCCCCGTCATCTGATCTGTTCTGTAGAGGTTCATGTGAATTTGACAAATCAGAGCAGCTCATCACTGATGTGTCACAATGCATTAGGTCTGCTTTAGAAGACCTGAGTGAACATTACTCAGCATGGCCCGGGAGGAGCAGTGCGAACCCACCGGCGTCTATCAGATACGCCATAAGTTTTTAGGAAAGAGCTGATATCACCCAATGAGATATGCTATCACCGTTTGGCTCGCCTGATAAAGAGGGCAGGAAGGCCAGAGAGGGGAGGCAAAAAGGAAGGGAAAGGAAGGGAGGGAGAAAGGGGGATGTTGGGAAGAGAGTTTGAGGAACAGTGAGTGACAGTAAACAAACAGGCTTTAACTCTTTGTTCATTAATCAGGTGCTCTTGTGTGGTTTTGTCACATGCACTCGCCTTAGTTTATTTAGGCCTTTGAAAAGAGATTAGCAATCTCTTTTTGGGTTATCCTCTGCCAAAAAGACATCTCTTGTTGACGATTCTCTTTTACAATATCCCCACTGACCTGTAGGAACTATTTTAGTCAACCATGATGAGCGCCTGATAGATTGTTTCCGAATAAAATTAGATTAAAAATATAAATCTTTCTGCAGCCATTGCAGGAAAAAACATTATCCCAGCAGGATAATCCTCCTGTGATCTGTAGGGATGTACATTCTTTCTCTAAGCAGGAGGCCAGTCTTTTTATTAGCGGTATCACAGTGGGTTTGAGTCCAGCTTAAAGCCACAAACAGTATTGTGCTAATTTTAGCCTCCAAAGAGGATGAGGATGAGTAGCCTGCTGCTAGTTTGCCATATGCTGCCCTACCGATAATACTGCATGAGGAATATTTTCCTGCCGATAGTGACTGGGACAGTGCGTGTGAGGTCCTGGGACTGTTACAAAGACATGTGAGCCGTCCAGAAGAGAT
Source organism: Chanodichthys erythropterus (assembly GCF_024489055.1). Lineage (NCBI taxonomy): Eukaryota > Metazoa > Chordata > Actinopteri > Cypriniformes > Xenocyprididae > Chanodichthys > Chanodichthys erythropterus. Next base: position 26,512,179 of record NC_090225.1, on the reverse strand, counting down.
ATGATGCGGAGATGCTTGGGAGCAGGTCAAAATGTACTCTCTGATAAACCAAACTGTACTCTCTGATTGTCAGTTTTTTTCTTCCATATGTCTTTCTCCTCACATTTATCGACATTTTCCAGAGTCTGGAAGCATGTCCATTGCTGTTTTCCCTGACATGTTAATTTACCCTGATAAATAACAATGAATTTTCCACCACTTGACACCAAATAATAAAATTTGGACATGTCAGAACTTCAGTTGCAAAGACCTTTAATGCATGAAGCCCAACAAAGAGCGAAGGAATTTACCAGGCCTTTTTGGAGACACCCCAGAAAGCCAATTTCATGCGAGCAAACACCACCAAAGCTCCATATTTGGGGAATTTGGCTTCCCTTGCACTGTGTGCTAAAGCTATTTGACCTTTGTATTTGTCACCAGAGACTTCTCACAGAGAGGGATTATTTGCTGGGGTGCTGGAGTTTTGGAGTGGCGGTCGACGAAGGTGTGTGCAGATGGAGGCCGGTGCAAAAAGCACCAGGGGGAGGGCTGTGTTAACAACGGGCCGAAAGCTTGACCCAGGACTGACCCTTACTAAACAATCCTCTCCCAGAGCCCAGCCCTGGTCTTTTGACATGGATACCTGCTGAAGGGATTTAGGGGGAAAGATAAAGACATCCTCAAGCGTTTTTTTTTTTTTTTTTTTTTTTTTAAGATTTAAGGAGTGAAAGAGAGATAACAAACAAACAAAAGTTGTATGCTTTTAGAGGGTGTGTATGTATATGGAGAGAGGGTGTGTTTGCTTAATGTGTGCTTGAGGGAGAGTGAATGCATGTGTGTGCGAGCATGCGTGCACTTTTTTTTTTTTGCGTGCCGTAACCTGATCACCAGCTATGCCCTGGGAGCCCGAATGAGTCAAAGAATGGCAGGAACCAGAAAGATTCCAAGCTTGATAACCTAAAAAATGTCCAAAAAATTCCTCAGAGCTGTCCCTGCTCTTTGTGAATATATGTGCAAGTGCGTGTGTGTGTTTTGTGGTCTCAATAGAGGACTGCAGAGCCGAGCTGTAATGGTATCGCCCACGTCCAGCCGCCCCTGCTCTGTTGCTGTCAGGAAGCAGACGTTCAGCCCAGCTCTGTTTCCGTCACTTCCAGCCCTGAGCCTTATCTCCCTAGTTCACCCCAAGCTGATAGAACTACAATTCCCCCACATTCCCTCTGCTCCACTTCCTGTGGCCTCAGCATGTCTGACAGGGGTGAAACTGAGGCCTTCGTTAGAATGCAGTAAGTATAGGTATAATGAATATGCCACTTTTAAATGAAGGGCGGCCTATTAAAGAAATGCCCCCTGATGTTACAGTTCATCCTTGAATTACTATTTTTTCCTTTATTCTTAAGCATTTTTCACAGTCAAGGTTTGTCTATCAGCATGGCTGTCTCCATTGAGCGCCATTCAAAACGGGCTTTGGATACAGTACCTGTGAAAAGTTTGGAAACATTACAATTTTTGTAATACACTTATGCTCACCAAGGCTACATTTTGTTTAATCAAAAATACAGTAAAACAGTAATATTGTGAAATATTATTATAATTTAAAATAATTGTTTTCTATTTTAATACATTTAAAAATGTAATTTATTCTTGTGAAGACAAAGCTGAATTTTCAGCATCATTACTTCAGTCTTAAGTGTCACATGATCCTCCTATGTTGATTTGCATTTATTATTATTAGATTTTGCAACAGATTTGGCTGCTTAACATTTTTGTGAAATCAATGATACCATTCGAATATTTGTGATGAGATTAAAAAAAGAGAGAAATTAATACTTTTATTCATCAAGGATGCATTAAATTGATCAAAAGAGACAAAGTTACAAAATATTTCTATTAAGTAAATGCTTTAATAAATGTAATAAATAAATGTAATAAATGCTGTTCATTGAACTTTCTTTTCATCAAATAATCTTGAAAAAACTATCACCATTTCCACAAAAATGTTAAGTGTTTTCAACACTGATAAAAATGAAAATAAGAAATGTTTCTTTAGCAGCAAATCAGCATATTCAAATTATTTTTAAAGGATCATGTGACACTGACTGTGACAAAGACTGATTTAGTAATGATGCTGAAAATTCAGCTTTGCATCACAGGAATGTTCTTTTAAAAATGGTTCTTTTAATTTGTAATAATATTTCGCAATATTACTGCTTTTACTGCATTTTTGATCAAATAAATGCAGCCTTGGTGTGCATAAGAAAGAGACTTCTTTCAAAAACGTAAAAAAATTGTAATGTTTCCACATAAATAACACATAAATCAGTAAGTCACCAGCAAAATGCTTGCCAAATGACAGCCAAAAAAAAAAAAAAAAGCTAAGTCTAACTTAAGTCACCTTAAAATAAAGTGTTACCAAAATAAATCATCGTATACGAGTGCCTATGAGCAAAGGTGTCAGGAAGCAGGTTGTCTGCTTGTGACAAGCCATCCAAGCAGATGGAATTGAGATGAATGAAAGTGCTAGCTGTTAACTTTCTCCAGTTATTATACACTCTTTAGGTGAAACGGGGGTCTTTGTTAAACTGCAGCATGTGTAGACATAATGGATCTGAATGAAGAGCAGCTTATCATTTATGTTACATTTCATCCTTTAGATGACTTATTATTTTCCCTCCGTCTTTTCAGTAATAACAGTGCCCGCCTTTTCTTTATAAGCAGGGATCATTGTATGCAATTCTGCCATACAATTCACTCTCCATGTTAACTACATTTAACAAACGCAGGGGAGACCAAGCAGGCTATTATTAGAAGTGAAATACCCTCACATTATCTACTGTACTACAGCCCAATGGATGGCGATACGCTGTAGTTGGGGAAAATCCCTGTGCATTAGAGCACTTATCTCAGCCTGTGTCATTTAGATAGCTGCCATGTGGAAAATTATCTGCCAGAAGCCAATAATGAAGACCGCCGCAGTTAACCACACGGCTCTGGTTCCGTTTCGCTCATTACCAAAATATACCAAAAAAACACAAAGGAACAATATAAAACCGTTTGTCTCCAGGCCTCTGTCTGTTACCGATATTGAAAAGTAGCTCTGCTCAGTTGAGTCAGAGGATGGGTGTCATGTCTTTATTTGGCTGTGTGTGTGTGTGTATTGTTTTAGGTTCACCTAGAGTAGATGATGAGAGGTTTAAAAGCGCTCAGATGAGTTGAATTCCGGGCAGATTGCTGCAGTAGTGCTGTTGTTGCGACCAGCAAAGGCTCTTAGCTTTTGTTGCGAGCCATGTTCCTTTTTTTAAAAAACACTTTCCTCTCAGCCATCCGGTCTGCCTGGATATCGAACAAAGCTGGCCCTGGAGAAGGTGTCAAAAGCTGTCTGAGAGAGAGAGCGAGGGAGAGAGAGAGAGAATAGAGCATGTATACTCTTTGTGAGTGTGTGTGTGTGTGTGTGTGTTGCCTCGGTGGAATCAGAGGACTCTTAAAGTGTTCCCGTTTGAACCTCACCAGCCTGCCTTTTCTGCCCGCCTTATATCTTCAGATTAAAAAAAAATTACAAAGGAGAAAAATCAATAGTTACACAGTAAAAGTGCTCGACATGAAAGGGTAAACTCAGGGCCCTACACTTTCATTTGACCGTTTTCCCCCCTCGACACACAGACCGGTGGAAGAATGAAAAGAGGAGGAGGGAAGGGAAGGGAAAGGGAGAGAGAGAGTGAGAGAGACCTCAGTTTAATGCTGTGTTTGTGCCCCTGGGCCTCGGTACGCTTTCCAACGTGTCGGGGGCTTCAGTGGAAGTGACCCCTACACAGACATGGACGAAAAAGAGCCGTAACATTTGCAATGACATTTTTGCCATCACCTGTGGGTATGTCAGCGGCCTGATCCCAGAGACCTGGGAATATGCATGAGGAGCTCTCAGCTAGGACTCAAGCGGGTGACTCTGTTTAATTAGAGGCATTATAACACTGAATATGAGCCACATTATGCATTACCCTCTCTGTTAGCCCCGCTGCGAGGCGATGACAGAGACGCACGAGGTACGGCTGAAAGACTTGTAATTACACTCTTTTTTCCCTCAAATTATGAATTACAGATCTGTCACTGTCATCATACATGTGTAATAAAAGGGGGGGAAAATAGTGTCATTATTTAAGATGCCTGCAGTTATTTAAAACCGTCATTATTTACTGTCATTATTTAAAATGAATCCTGGGTAATTACAGATTGTAATTATGACTCTCCGCAGATTAGTATTTACAGTGCTATTTTTTCAAGCAAGTTGAGCATAAATACACACATATGCACAGCCATGCAAATCACAAGACACAAGTGATCAATTCTCAAAGAGGCAAACTAAAGATCTGCCACATCGCCGCCATGTCGCATCTCATTAAACCCTCTACTTTCCTTTATATTTATCCTTCCAAGTCAGAAACTGGAGGAGCTAAGGCCATTTTGCTGGAGGAGCAAGTGATTGCAGTCAGCAGACCGCTACTAATGTTTGTATGTATTTTAGGAACAGAAAATGTATGGTGGGGCAAGCGTGCACGGAAAGCTCCCTGCTAATCTGAGTGTCTCTTGTTGGGAATCATACCGCAGGAATTCCTGCATGTTCAGAATATTTTTGAGGTGGGAGGCGCTTGTGACCCATGCAAAGGGAACCCCCGCTGCCTGGTCCATTCTAACCATGTGAATGGCCTGAATACAATGAACCCGGCTTTATCTTTTCTTCCCCGACCCTCCCCTCTTCCCATTCGCCCACTCTCTTTATTTGCGACTGTGTGTGTGTGTGTGTGTGTGTCCGTGTTAGAAACGAAGAGTGTGTGAACGTGTGTGAATGTGTGCATAGTGAAAAGAAGGCGGATGGCAGGCCCTTAAGGCTGAGGTTTTGCAGGACCAGGAAAGCCGTAGTACAGTCATATGAGAGCGTGTTTGAATGCTAAGGGAGAGTGAGAGAGCAGCACAGGTCACCTGACTCCCTCCGCAGGGAGAGGCCAGAGGTGCTCTAGAAATCATCCATGGACCAAATGTGGTGTAAAGCAAAAGCCAATCTGTTTCCACAGCTTGGCCCCATCCATCAGACCATGGCCAATAAAATTTAGTCAAAACACTTCTTAAAATTGGGCAAGAAGCTGTACAGCATGATCTATGACAACCTGACTAAACCAAATGTTGAAAATATTAAAATTAAACCCTGATGAAAAACAGCATATGTTGTGTTTTGGATGCTGTTATCCCCATTGGCCTTGCTAATAGTGAAATGTCCACTAATGGCACCAAACAGAAATGCAAAAATAACATTCCCCTTTCCTTCATTGCTCAGTCCCACCCACAAAGTCACACCATTGGTTGAATGGCATCCCTTAGTCACACCATTGCTTGATCCAATGCTATTATCATGTCAGAAAATTACAGATATTACACACTTCAGCTTTAAACTAGCTTTACCAGCAAGTTCTGCTCGCTGGATCGAGCCACCATCTAGACCTAATCAAACCAACACCTAACCAGCCTAAAGTTAGTGATATACTTTCCGAGTATGCGAGTGCACGAGGGTCTGCTAGGGTCCGCGTGACGTAAAAATCGTAGGGTGACATCCGCGTGCCTCCCATTTTTTGCCACTAGGCTACAAAAGCACCAAGTGCGCATGTGCTGTAAAAACAACATGGACGTCAAATTTGAAGAGAGGCTACCCGCACCTCTACAATCCGTCGTTATAACAATATAAAGATGTGCAATAATAATGATGTGCAATAATCCGTGTTGTTTTACTGTTCGAGCCGATCTACCGTGCATGTGTGGAACACGTCCACTGAGCAGACCCCAGCATACGCTTTCAGTAGTATAAATACAAGTAGTCCGTATCCGTGCTGTCCGAAGCTGTGCGTATACGAGTCTGAACTGGATATAATTGAGGCTTTACTGGTCTCTTCAGTAGAGGTGGTAGATCTCCATCTCAAAAATGTCACGTCAAGTCATCTTTTTTGTAGCATGTAAATGAACGCTTGACATTGTGCTTGATGGATCGGAAGTGCCACTCTGCTAATTTGTAAAGCAGCAGAAAAATGGCTGACACTTTGGAGTTGTGTACGCACAGGGCAAGAGGAACAGGTAGTGCCCTTTTTGAGTAATCGGATCATAACAGATTAGCCTACATCTTTCTGATAATGTCAGAAAGCGCCTTTAGTAAGTTAGAGAGAGTGGTGGAGATAGAGAGACAGAGAGAGATCGAGAGAGCAGGAGACAGGTATTGAGATGGAGTAGATGAGCCAATCGGAAGAGCTGGCTGACAAAGGCATGTTGGGAAGCTAACCTGATTTTAACAGCAGCCAGGCATCTAGAGCGTCACAGGCTGATCTCACGCACGGATGTGTGTGTGCGCGTATGAGGGGGTCATAAAAAATTCTCTCCCTGGTTAGCCGCGGGGCATCCTCCTAAGCCTCTGGCCTGCTCCAGTCACTGGCCTGCTCTCTAATTGCTGCATAGACTCCACCACACATGGCCAGATGAGATGACATTTTCTTCTCTGTCAGTGGCGAACCGGACTGCGCGTCCCCCCTCCCTGCAGTAGTTGCTAAGACGCTGTCATAACCCATTAGCAGTTGGCCAAAGTTCGCCCGTGGCATTTCCTCATGGCATCAGCGAAAAGGCGCATAAATCTGCCAGTGGAGCCTGCTGCTGGACTAATGAGGCTGTGAGCTTGTTTATGGACTAGCATCATTTTTATGATTATTTCCACCTTTTCAGTCTCGCCGCCATCATTCGTCTTTATTTGGCGCGGGTAGAGTGCGGAAGCTCGGCATCGGCCTGACATTTTGACACAAAAGTGCCATATAGACACTGCCATATGCCTATGCCGACACACCAGTGTTAAAATAGATGCAAAATTAGGTGAGCCAGTATTAAATTGCACCGAAGATGGGGGGAAAAAAACAATAAAATTGACAGCTGAAATAGGTGTCCCGAATGCACATCTCTGTTACAGCCCCTCTGTGAACGTTGAGAAAAAGATTCAGGGAAGTGGCACCTTTTTAGCCAATCAGAAATGCTCGCTTCTTGTGAACCATTTTGCATTTTCCATGATTTTGGAGGACAGTGTTTTGGCGAGAGGCTTTGAAATAAGCAAAATGGTTGAAATCACTTATAACACAACAAAAATCACATCATGCCATATTTTTCATAGCATGTAAATGAATGTTTAATGTTGTGTTGACTCTTAGCTTAGCAACGGGCTGACGTTTTGACAGAAACTTACGCTGACACTGCAATGCTAAAAAAAGAGGTGAAATTAGTCCCAGACTCGACCAAGTTAAATCAGTATCAAATTGCGTCAAAAATGGAAATCCCAATAAAATTGACAGCTTTCCTTTCCCTCCCCCTCGTTTGCCTTGAAGGTGTAGGCCTTCAGAGGTCAGTTTTTAAGGAAAATATTGGGGAAGAGAGGTTAAATAGTTCAAAATGGCTAGAAGAGGCGGAAGACCAAAGCTCAGGAGAGCACACACACAACAGAGTTACCTCAGACATCACTCAAACGGCCCCTGCCCTTTTTTACTCTTTCGTCATACCCCCCTTCCCTCTTCCTCCGTCTGACCTGATATCCAGTGTTTGCTTCTGTTTTGCTAACTCGCATGGGACAAGCCCTGGGTTTATTATTTTAGGCTTTGCTGAACACGAACTAGTCTTTACACCGGATTTGGAGCATTTGCTTCTAATGAAAATGGTGTCTTAGATTACAAACCAGCGGTGCCACTGCCTTTCCAGATGGGAGCTGGGGAAGTTCTATTTGCCTAAAAACAGTCGGAAGACAAACTGCTCTCTAAGCCAGGGCTGTTTTTGGCATCAGTTAATGATGTAATCGAAACTCGCCTTTGACGGCTTATAGTGAGTATGTTTTGATTTTTCCCCCTTGTGTCGGTGTGTGTTGGGGGAGGGCGATTCGGCTCTGGTCAGTTTCTCAGTAAGTGACTGGCTGAGGGAAAGTGCCCTTGTGTAAAAGGCAAAGCCATTGTATCTACATAAGTCTTCACTTAAAAAGTCTCAGCCTTTTCTGGGGCTTCTCTCCTAGGCAGAGAGGGTTGGCGGAGTGTTTTATATGGAATGTAGAAAGCCTTCGCTCTCCTAATGGCGTATATAATTCAGGTGCCCGCAAGGCATGCTTTCAGGAATTCTTTTGCCTGAGGTAATGGGGAGCAAAGACTCTTTTAGACCCTTGATTATTCTATTGATGCATGGAGCTGGGAAAAAAATTATCTCCAACCGGATTACTGCAGACATTTCCATTAATTATCAATGATACAGGTGCCTTATGTCGCTGACTGAAAGCTACAGCGAGAGAAAGAGTTAACCCACCATAATCTCTCTGTACGTAGAGCGCTGGGGCTTTTGGAAGTGCTTTATATGTAATCAATAAAGTACTCTCTTCATTCCTGTGCCTCCGCTACTGAAACCCTCGCAACGTGCTGTTGTTTGCCTTGCTCGTGTTTCTTTTATGGTTTATTATTTGAATTGCTGGCTCATAATAACAATTATCAGAAGTCTTCTCAGTGGCGTGTTTGGGCTCTCATTGAGGGGGAATGCGTACGATAATTGGGGATCTGAATAAAATCAGCGTACGCAAGCAAACTGGCAATGTGAAGCTGAAAAGGCGACGTAAGCCATCTCCTCTGCTCTGGTATGTTGAACTGCCCATTATAAAGCCTTATCGAGCACCCACAGGTTGCTGCAAGCACCCATGCAGCATTGTTATTAAAATGCAGCTCTTTGAAAGGCTGGCGTTTTGTGCAGCAGCCATATTCACCCCCCTCCTTCCCCTTTTTCATAGTGTGTAACTCCCCCACCTGAGGTAAAAAGACACCGGGGCGAGCTTCAATCAATATTTCCCTGGGATAATGAAGACTAAATCTCTCTGTCATTCTCAATTCTTTGGTGACTCACTGTGTTGGAAGGCAGGGGGGAAATGCGACCTTACAAGTCCATTGTGCTCTCTCTCTCTCTTTCTGAGCGTTGTGTGGGGGATGAGAAAGGGGGGTTATTTATAAAAGTATTAAAAATGAATGCATTCAGACGTGACGCTTCAAAGAAGCACTATTGTTGCCAGCTTACCCTGTTGCCTAGTTTTGGGAGAAAAAAAATGCACTGCCTTCTTCTGTGTTTCTGTTACTGATCAGGAACTGACCATCCCTTGATTCCCTGTGTGTATGCGGTGTGTGTTTTGACAGGTGACGGGCTGGACAACAGTGTGGCGTCACCCAGCACAGGAGATGACGACGACCCCGACAAGGAGAAGAAGAGGAATAAAAAACGGGGCATCTTCCCTAAAGTGGCGACCAACATTATGAGGGCATGGCTCTTCCAGCACTTGACGGTAAGTTCAATAAAGTGATCTTTTCTCTTTCTGCTTCTCTTTGAGTCTTCTACAGCCAATACTGAATGCTGCACTTCAAAGCCCTTGAAATGGTCAACGCACATGCTTACTCACACACATTCACTTTATCTTGCCCAGCCTTAACAACACATGCTCTAAGTTTTAAGCTAAGAAAAAAAAAAAAAAAAAACAGCCTTAAGCTAAAGATAGCAGAAATAGGTGATACAGAAGTCGTCATTTTCCATTCTTTTCTACTGTTATTCGTGGAGAATTTTAGGCGTTCTCCATACAGTGTGCGTCAGTGTATTATCCACATTAACAATGACTTGAGATGGGGATTATTGTATACAGTTGCCCCAAAATATTTGGGCACTATAGCAACACTTAAAGATGTCTAGATACCATTACATGTTTTATATATATATATATATGGCAGGTTGAATTGTATAAAATAATATATAAATTTTACAATTGTAATCTTTTAAAAAAGGCATCTGAAAAAATAAACTAAGTGCAATGTAGTGTTGTCAAAAATATTGATTTTTCGAAATATCTGAAACGCTTTCAATACTTATTTTCCGCAGAATATGATACCAGTTGCGGTTTTTTTTTGCTCTCTCATCTCTCCGACAGCAACAGTTGACACACAAACCAGCCTCCCCTCACTCGCTCATTTCATTTGTTCTGGATGAATATTGTTGGTGTTACAGGGCTTGAATTTCGGCATTGGATCGCGCATAATTTTACTCATTCCCACAGATTTGAGCGCACATAAAGCCACCTCTAAATTGAGTTCTTTTTCGCTGCTTATTGCACTTAAACAGTCAAATACACACAAAATAATGTCAAAATGCCAGTCTTGGTGAGTATTCACGTAAACACAGTCAGTTATGTTTTAAGTGAACGTATACAGTTGAGAAAGAAAACGCATGTGTAACAGTATAATGGATCCATGCGTCAGTTCTTAAAGTGACAGCAGCCTAATATACCTGTTGCCAAATTATGAGATAATATTAAAAATATCTATATGGCATGGTATTGATGTCAAAAGTGTGGCCAGTGAAAATGCTGAGTGGCTAGTAACTTTGGAAAACCACTAGCCACGGTGGCTGGTGAGCAAAAAAGTTAGTCAAGCCCTGCATATAAAATGAAGACTAAAAGTATTTGTAGTAAAATATCAAAAGTTGTGCAGCAATTAAATACTAAATATTTTTTAGAGCCACTGTACATCTAGGTTACATGATCAAAACTGGGTTAGCTGGTTAGTCGAATGTGTTTTTTTTGGTTGGTGGTTAGTTCTCTTACTGTGGCTGTCCACACCTGCCATGGAGAAGTGATAGAGAAGCGCAGGCCATTGATGTGGTTGTCTCTTCCTCTTGCTTTGATGGATTTCACTTCCACTATTTCATTTACCACAAAGTAATCGGAGTGCTGTCAAGACACCACTTATCTCCATATATCTACCCTTCTCACAGGCTTATACACACCTCTGTCAGCCTCTCTCTCTCACACACACATACACACACATGCACACTCTGCACAACTCATAATAATAATGTCTCTTAATTAAAGACAGTGAAATGTTCACGTAGGTGTATTTTCAATAAACATATTACTTAAGACTTCACTTGTTTGTGTTATGCTTTATAGCTGAAGTAGCTATTATGGCTAGCAGCGTGTATTTTGAGGTGTTGAAAGGAAATGTGTTTTTAACGAAGCTGGAGTCAAAAGGGAGCCCATTTGATCAGTGCCAAAAGTCCCCACACCGCCCCCCCCCACCCGCCCATTCTTACATCTGTGGCACAGAAACTATGCCTGAGCACCCCACAACTTCACCTGCTCCAAACACACCCCCAACTCACACATACACACACTCAAACCCCCATCAACTCCCACCTTTAGCGGCCCCAGGAGAAAGGTGTGTGAAAAGAAAGCCATTTGCCAGTTCACACAGACACACACATACACACAAACAACCAACAGTGTGCAATATCCACAAGAGCACAGACTGATGGAAGTTTAGTTTCCTGTTTGTCTTGGCTGACTGTTATGGTGGACAGTATTGTGTCATTGAGAGCTTGTTCTGTCTGAAGTGTTTGTGTTTGTATTTAACTATACTTCAGGGACAAAACTGTCCCCAGGATGTTTGCTAAATCTGACAAAACCCCTCTTTTAGGACATCTTCTAGGTAAAAATTATTAATAGTAAATGTTTATTATTATTATTATAATAAAAATGCTTGTCTTTTAAATGATACAGTTAGAGTTTAGAATGCCACTCTTACTATTGCTCAACAAACCCCTTATTCTAATTATTAAACTTTGCAGCATAACTTGTCCTGTGTTGTCCATGATCTGTATATCTTAAATGATGTGATTTGTTAAGGAAAGATGTGCTATTACACTGAAGACTTAGAATTTTTCACCCTAGCAATCTCTTAGCAGTGCTCTAGCAACCACTTAGCAAACAATCACATAACATCAAACAAGCAAACACCCCTGACAGACTTGTATTGTGATAGTGGGACACTTTGTATGAAATGTATCAATCTCCAATTAATTGAAAATTATTGCAAACACTCCTTAGAGAGAGAGAGAGCAAAACACAGTGCTTGAGATGGAAAAAAAGGTAAAGAAACAATGACATGGCATCAGAATTCCTGCTAAGGAGGAGAGAGAAAAAAGGATAGATTAGGAGACTCATGGAAAGAGGGATAAAGGAAGTTGACTTTAATACAGAGACAGCGAGTGCTTTGGTCAGATCGAAACATAAATGGAAACACTTTCAGGCTCTGCTGTAAATAGGTTTGTACAGCACTCCTTATTGCAAACTCGAGAAATTAGACTCGTTTCACTCCCTGCTTCGAGCGCTTCACTCTGACAGCTCAGCATTTGTATGGGGAACAAAACAACACGCAGCACGTGAGGCACGGATGACTGACCTTACGGACAATGCAGTCGTCTCGCCTTCCGTTTCCAACTGCCTTTTACTCAAAGGATGTCGGAAAGTCTCAACTGGGGCCACAAAGATGTAAGAGAAAGTGTGAGAGCCCAGGATTGATGTACTATAAGAGGTAGTTGCTGAACCTCTGATGTCCCTTTTCCTCTGAATCAATGTATGAAGGAACAGTCCTCAGGTCTGGCCCTCGGAGATAAAGACGGCGGCAATTAGCAAGCGGCACAAAGAACACACACAGACGATAGCCTTCTGTCTTAGAGAAATATAGATCACATATGTGTTGCACAGTTCAACCACAGAAAAAAAATCGCTTTTTGCTTGTCACATGAATCAACCAGTAAAGCCATTGTGCCGAGACGGAAGTGTGAAGTGGGTGGCGGTGCAAGATTATTCTGATGAGCCATTCGGTGGATGAGGGGGAGAGGAAAACAATAAGCGGAACGGAGAACGATACAGAGGAGACGATGAAGGCTTTCGGGGTAGCTACACCCTAAAGCTGCTCTTTAATCAGTTGTTTTCAGTTCCCAGTTAATAGCCGGCTTGCAGGGCGAGTGGAAGAGGGAGTTTTGCAGGTCTGAGAATAGCATAGAGAAAGAGAGGGAGAAATGCTATAGCTAATTACTCTTCACTCACAAGTGTTTTAGCATGCTGTAAAGCTGGCGTGAACACATTCCAATAAACTTTGTGGTGAAGTAAAAAACAAAAAAACAAAGAGGCCCTAAACTTCTGTTATTTTTCCTGCTTTAACTGTTGTTTGTTTTTTATTTTATCTGAACAAAGATAGTGTGATTGTGCCAGGCATCCTGGAGAGGAATGCTGGGTGCACTGAGCAGCTTTCCTGTTCCCGTGGCCGTGAAATTGGACTCTTTGCCCCCCTCCTTCCCATTCCTTGTTCCCTCCTGATTTTCACCCTCTATCTCACAAACAGTATTTTCTTGTTTAATTTAACAAGAAATGAGTAATAAATGGAAGCCATTGCCCCAAATCCCGCTGTGCTTATGTTTTTGCACTCAGCTCCCCAGTGAAAGGGCAATTTGCAAAATTATGTGATAGAGTAATTAGATGAAAGCCAGGCTTCAGATTGTTGCTATGCAGCCGCAATAAGGAGTGATCCTGGAACAGCTGAATATTAGGCTGGCACTACAGGCTCTAGGCTTCGTCCTGTTTGTACACAGAACCGGAGAGCGGGAGGGAGCCTCCATCACAGCTCGTAAAAAGCAAACCACAGCACAATGTGCAATCGCTCGTTCCCCCCCCATTTTACGTGGTGTTTGTGTTCAAAATGAAACTGGAAGGCATAATCGCTTTTAATGCAATTAGGCTCCAATTTAGCACCCTCTTCACACACATGTAACAATTCTGGTGGAGGCAACATTCTTGTTTTTTTTCTCTTACTCGCTGTGAGCACATTTTGCCAAACCTCAACTGTGCTGCATCTTGAGCAGAACCAGGTGTGAAAAATGCTATAACTCATTTCTGCACTCGATGGACTGAATCGTGCAGAGGGCCCTGAGCTGGTTGGACCAGCAGGAGGGGGAACGGGCTGTGTCCTCTTCAGGGAGTTGGGCTGAATTTGTTGCCCCATAGTTGGAGGTTGGAGTCAGGGGGAGAGAGTTGGTTTGAATTGGCCTGCTGATGATTTCCTGGGCAAAATTACAGATGTTCAGCATATGACCTCCTCAAAAAGTAGTGCATGGAAAGCACAGAGGGGGGTTTCAAGAGGCTGGGCTTCTCGGTTTAACTTAAAAAAAAAAAACACTGGAATGGAGTCATACATTTGGCACAAAGCAGTGAATTTTCCTACATATCCATTTTAATTCAACAAGTCAAGATAAGATTTGCATTTACATGTCTCACATATTAATCAAAATCTAGGAACTTCTGCAGGGCAGAAGAATACGTGTTGTGTAAGTGCTGTGCATTGCGAAATAGAAGCATTAAAAATGTAATTATTATGACCAACACAAACAGAATGAAAAAAGTGCCATCTTATTCATAGTTCCCAGCATTAGATACCATCCTGAAAGTTGTCTGTGAAATGGTTGTGATGGTGCTGTGTGTTGACATGGTTCAAACAGCATGACCCGCCACTCATATCACCATAGCAACTGGGTGCCCTGACAGATCTTATCACAAGGGTTTGGACCAGACGATATGCTGCCTTGACCACTTTTGGTTGTCAAACTAGCCTGTTATCACCTCAATGAAAAGTTTCAAAAGACTTAAACGGAACATTGCAAACACAAAAATACAATTGTGATGATCAAACATACAATTTTGCAATGTGCCTTTACAAAATACTTTACCACTACTTCTTTGATATATGCTATGGTTTTTATATGGTATCCAAAGAATACCATGAAATTACCACCATGGAAGTGTACATGAAGATACAGCAGTATTTTTTTAAATTAAAAAAGCATTTGTATTGTCATCAACATGTCATGAAACATAAACACCCCCAGAATTGTCTGTCTACATAACATCACAGCATCCATTTTGTATCGCCTTAAAACATGGGCACCATTATTGCAAGTGAGGCTGCTCTTTGTCAAGAAAAGGGACATCCTTGTAAACAAACTTTAGGCATGGTAACAGTTAGCCAAGAGCCCACTCTGAATGGCCTTGTCAAAAAAGCTGCCACATCCATTAGAGGTCAGAGGTCAACCAGGCCTTAGATGCCATTAGTCCGTGGTTGTTTATTGCCGTGAGATGTCAGCGCACTGGTCACCCATGGCAACCCCAGCGTGGCACTCTGCATTCGGCCTGGTGGAGAGTCCTACTCTCAAGTTTTCTCTCACCTTTAAGACACAAGGCCAAACCTTAAGAGAGCCATGTGCATACACAAATCAAATGACCGCAGCCAAAAAATTGGAGCTCTGAGTGTATATTGTTTTTACATTCATTCATTCATTTTTAACCAGAGCATGCAGATTAATATTTGCAAATTGAATTTAGCTGCCTAAGGTCGCTGGTTATTTCTTAATTTCATCTAAGTAGCAGTGAGTACTGGAGGCGCCACAAAATTGAAATAGCTTCAAGGAATTCTTCAGACAGTGAGGATCAAGCACTGTGGATCTTTGAAAAAAATGGCTTCTTTCTTGACTCTGTCTGTAGTTTATGTTCTTCTGAACTGTGTATCTTTGCTGTTTTACTATGTTTCATTCAGCCAACTGGGTCTCTACTTCAGCTGTTGTAGCTTTTTTTGGTCTCTGTGGTGTTTTTGTTTGAGAGAAAGGATACATGTTTATTTGTGTGTGTGAGACATTTGGAAGCAATGACTTGATGCTTTTTATAAAAGTTGGTGTCAAAGAAGAGGCAGCTGAGTCAATCTTAGGGCTGTGGCTGCCCATTGAGGCAGGATGCGCCCCCCTGCTCCCACATCTTGTAATGAAAACATCATCAATTACCCCACTGACAGGCCCCTGGGATGTGGGGCAGGCAACTCTTTGGGGCTGGTCTTTGTGGATAGACAGCCCCCTGCACCCCCACCCCTCACCCCTAGAGAGGGAAAGAGAGAGAGGGTGGAAAAAGACTGTATATCCATCATTGGTAAGGCTTCGAGGGTGACAGCGTAAAAGGCATTGGTGTGTCATGGACAGAATGGATCGAATTGGCAGACTCCACATGGTGCAAGGAGAGGTGGATGGACGCTGCTCTGTCACTGCTGACACAGCCTTTCACAGGCCATCTGTGCTCTGATTGATGAGCACCACATCAGTAGACCTTTTTCTACCCAAGCCCACCACAGCGTCCCCAACATCAGCTGTACCTTTGGACTGAGGCTTTGGAACAAAGGCAGAATAGTGCTTAATTGACACCACTCTCTCTTTCTGCGTCCTGACGCAGTTGGTCGGCTCCCTTTCTCTGTAATGTCCCTGAAAGGCAATTAAGTTTTACTTCATGTAACCTCTGAACTGCTGAAGCATAGCTAGTCCAGATGAGAGCTGTCCCTCAGTCGTCCTCGCTGCTCTCAAGAACCTGACAAATTTATAATGCCCACGGGGCCAGCCACGTCATCGGAGAGGATAGTATTCTTGTACACAGTTTTCTACTAGTACACAGGTGGGCCTCACTGAATTCCATCCGTCCAGCTTGTTAACATGCACTCTTAGGCACTTTCATTACGTTGTCAGTTAGAGAAAGTCATATTCTGGCCTGTTATATCATAACGGTATTGTATTTCATTATCAGCTACTTGTGAAGGATTAGCCACTAACGACTGTTGAGTGTGAGATCATGCTAGGCCTGCATGGTCCCCTGTCTGCATACCAGCCATGGCCTTGACGTGACAAACCATGCAGTTTCTAAAATGCTCTGTGAGCATGAACTCCTGAGCTGGTTTCTAGAAGAAGCTTGGAGCTCAGGTGTGGTGCAAGGTTCTCCTATATTCACCACCTCCTAAGCAGTTTGTCTGTCAAAGAAATTCAGTAGCCTATAGTGGAAATACAGTATAAATATCTGATGTCTGGTACATTCCATTTAGATATCCATTAATCACTCAGTGTTGTTGACCATTGTAGTGTTAGTTCAGTTGTCATTGGGATGGACTTATGGGGCATTTAGGCAGGATGTTAATCAGGGATTACGGTAGATGCCTGATCCACAACTGCCAGAGCTGGGAAGGGCAGAGGATACAACCTGAGGTGACATAAGGACAGTCATATTTGGATGTCTGTACAAGTCTACATTCTACAGCATTGACAGTTTGAATCTTTGGGTGTCAGTCCAGCATGCTCTGTTCTGTAATGCATCTTAATCCGAGGAGTACTGTTGGCCAGAGTATAACTATGGTCTTGCCAAGAGGTAAAGGTCCATTGATGTTTTTAGATGGCGCTATGTGTGGAGATTCAGACCAGGCTTTGCTGATTTACCCTAGCTATGCTGTAATCGTCAGTGCTCAGGGATCTTTCCGCCTGCAGTCACCAGCTCAATACCTTTTACTTACAGCCACTGCAGAGCATTCCCCCACAGAGCAGAGCTCCAGCAGTCTGTCCCAGATACTCTTGGCTCACTCTGTTTGTGTGTGCATGTGCGCCAGTGTATGCCTGATGGATTATATGGCAGCAGAGACGCGGTAATCAGTTTGCACGTTTGCTGAACTAATTTATCAATTCGGTTCCTCCTACTTGTAATCTCAGCCATGCGTGCTGCTCTGAGCTCATTGTGCTTTTCATCTGGGGACAAACAGTTCTTCAGGAGAAAATGGCACTACCCTCGGGCCTCTTGATGGGGCTTTTTTTTCTCTTCATGAAGGACTCACAGAGCATCAACAGCATAATTGTCTGGCAATGTGTCTGAAAGAAAGTACACACACATTAAAACACATGCACTCCTTTCTGAATCAGTAACACCTAGACTGACACTGCTTCATTTTGTAAGCAAAGTGGGACAAAACAGGAATAAGGGGGAAAGCATTTTATAGTCTATCATTAACTGTGCTGTCTTGGAGAGTAGATAAATGAAATTAGTTTAAACCATCATGCGTAAGTGCATAAAATGTTTAATGGAGCTAGCATGTCCTGTGCACTGAATCCAAAACCCCTTTAAAGTGCCGTTGTCTTTGTTGTCATTGATTTCCCAAGGTGATGAACAAAGGGTAAATGGTCTCA
This sequence comes from Chanodichthys erythropterus, assembly GCF_024489055.1. NCBI lineage: Eukaryota > Metazoa > Chordata > Actinopteri > Cypriniformes > Xenocyprididae > Chanodichthys > Chanodichthys erythropterus. The sequence goes on along the minus strand of NC_090225.1, from coordinate 26,494,266 downwards.
GACACTTAAAACCTCTTAGATTTGTCTTATTTGCCTTAACTTTATCCAGGTCCTGGCACATACTCAACTATTGAATAGGATTCTCTCCATTTAGCTCTGATAGTGGATCTTGACCTTTTCCTGCCGCACTGAGTGCATGGTGTTTCCTGTCGCAATAAGGGATGCATGGCTGCATGGGAGCTGCATTGAGAGCACCTGCTGATCCATGTCATCCCCATGGAGATTGCCGCGTGCAGCCAGGGAATCACTCCCCTGTGCGGGGCATCTGCAATATGTGTCTTGAACCAGACGTGGCTGTATTTCATCAGATTAGATTCAGACGTTAATAGAAAGTGTGAGATCACTAGGAGAGGAAGAGAGTGTTGGTCTATGGGCCTTTTTATTTTTCTTTCTCTCTGTTATCAGCGGAGTGCTTTAGCTGTGGTGGAAAAGGAAGCAGACAGAGGCAAGGCACTGCTCACTTGTTTGTTACGACAGATTAAGTCATCGATTTGTATAAGCTGTGCACCGATGGAGAAGGATCTGTCTTCCGCTCAGTAAGAAAGAGAGAGAGAATGAAAGAAAGAAGAGGTGGGAGAAGGAGATAAAATGAGATCACAGAAGAAGAGGAAAGGAGAAATGTATCTGTGTTCTTCCTTCCTTCACTCTGCCCACTTTTATCCAGGCAGTGAAATGGCATAAGGGAGCAATTGTAAAATACCTTTACCTTCTTTTAACTCTTTTCCAACCGTGACCAGGTTTCTCCTCCCCCTCAGGCCCTCCATTGAACATTAATTAAAATGGCCAGGGCAAAAGGGTAATTATGATAATAACATAATAATATCGTGCAGGTTATTAGAATTTTTTTGTGGTTCCGAAATTGCTTCCTTTGAGTATCACATTTCAGTGGAATTAGCTAAAGGATAATTTCCTTGAAAGTAAAGGCATTGGAAACGATTCTTTGGTCAAGGTGCAATATAGTAACCTGATTCTCTTAACATTTAATGCACCATGAGTTCCTGCTCCTGCCACTCGGCCCCCACCTTCAACAAACCCAGTTTTGGCTGTTGGGAGGCAGGAGGGTGGAGTAGCTTGTGTACCGAAGCATGCATTAATAGCCCTGCTTTGCATTTCACTCGCAGTCCTCTTGACAATAGCTAAAACAATCATTTGGGTGTTTATCAGCTTTAAACGATCTCAAGCCGCACTGATTTTGTGTGTCAAGCACAGCCGTTGGCTGGCACTCTCCGGAGTGGGTCGGCCGAGGTGGCATGTACCTCTTTGTCCGTGATGCTACCTGACTGACTGTGCTAAAATCCCCATCCCCACAGATATCAAACTCCCCCGCCGAGTGCCAGCAGCCCACCTCCAGCTGCGGTCGGCGTGGCAAGGCACGGCGCAGCTGAATTGCTTTTGAATGTTCCCCCTCAAATAGGCTGTAATTACAAGCTTAAAGAGGTTTAGTGGTCCAGTAAACTACATAATCACCCCTGAATTAGCCCGGGCTCATCAGCCGCAGTCCACCAAGCTCCAGTCAGTGTTTGCAGGCTGGCCCCCTTATTACCGTGTGACTGTGAACAGCAGGTGTGGAACAACATGCATCCCCCTTAAACACAGACTCCCCACCCTTCCACTGGTATCTGTAATGAGACTGAATAAAAGGCTGCCTACCCTACTGCGAATGACTTTTATATCAGTGCCTGAACCTGGCTTACCTCATTGCAGGCGCTTGAAGCTATAGGCCACCTCATGAAAAATATAGCTCTGCTCTCCTCTATGTAAAGCTATTCAAATACCAGCCACCGTCTTCAAATGAAGTGGCTTACAAATCCGGGTGTCCAGATATGTGTTATTTTCTCTTTTGCCTGTTGCACTTTGCATTTTTGGATGCAAAGCCTTTAGCTCAAATTTGATAATGTTGATTTAGAGCATTGTGGGCTTGGAAGTTTACACAGATATGGATAGATCTGATTTGTATTCCAGCCCACACCCAACTTTTAATTTTAGACTTACATTCTGTCCTCAGCTGCCTTCAAAACAAGAGTGCCTATTCCCTACCCAAAAGCACTTGTGTTACACCCTATTCCCTAAACCAACAACAAAAAAAAAAAAAATGTTTTTGAGAGGATGACTAATTAAAATGCTGGAAACCAAATTAAACATATCCTCTTTTATCAAAAGTAGAGATTAAATGGTGAAAAAAAAAAAATCCAAGGGTGAAATTTCCCCAGCTTTAGCTTGTTGTAGTACAAGGATTTCTAAAAACACTGTGTGTGAATAATTCATGTGCCGGCTTTGTGTTGACTTAGCTCGCTACAAACTTAGTGGCGCTCCCAATGAAGCATTCCCACTTTCTGTGAGCCAGCCAGTCACCAACTCCGCCAGGGCATCTTAAACCCTGGCCTCCAGTTGTTTTCCAAATCTAAGATCTTTCTCTCTCTTTTGTTGTTGTCTCATTGGTGAATCAATCTTAGGAAGAAATTGGGTTACAGAAGCTTTGCTGTTTTGTCTTTTCTGTGCTCTCTCTCTCTCTCTCTCTCTCTCTTCAGTTTTCCATATGAAGCATGTTTTGTTTTTCCTTAATGAAGGACAAAACTTCATGTTTATGCCACGTACACAAAAAGGAATTTGAAATGTCTCAACTTTTCCTAAGCCGAGAAAAACCTCTGAGGTCAAGACTTATTCTGTTTTCTTGAGAAATAACACCTTTCAATGATAGTAAATAACTTTGCATCAAAGCTGTGATGCCTTGATCTTACTGACGAAGACAACAAGTGCATAATTGTCTGGAGAGACGATAATGCTCTTAGCCAAATATCAAGGGTAATCCTTCCTCCCCCGGCCTAAGGTTTGGGTTGGATATTGTAGGTGGCCCTATCTGCAAAAGGCCTGAAGCTGTGGCTCTGGTGCAGTTAATGCTAGCAGAGCTGGAGTAGGTGGAGCACTAAACTTCAGACATAATCCTGTTTTCTCAAGGGCCAAGCCATGGAAGAGGGGTGGACGCAGCCCACAAGTACAGTGGCTGGTTCTGAAATGGGATGTTGAAATGATACTCAGTAGACACCTAGGCCAGAATGGCCCCTGGATCAAGCCTCAGGCATTCCTCAGGGGCAGCTTGGCTTCCATGGGGATTAGCCACAAGGAATATGGAAGTGAGGCTGCAGTAGGAGACCTATCTGAAATGAACCATCACATACCTTGAAAGGACCCACTGACCTTAGTCGCCCCTGCAACGTACTTAGTATTAGACATCACATTTCTCTAGGAGATGGGCACTTAGTGGAAGTATTGTCGGATGGAGCCACTAGGATTAATTCTGTGACAGCGTCCTGCGACTCAAGAGCCATGTTTCATTTTTGTGCCATGCCTCCCCACTAATTTTCTGTGTGAAGAATAAGCACCATGTTCAGCACACACTTATTTTTTAAGTTAATCTTGTATGGAAAGCTTCTTTAATCCAAATCACACAGGATAGAGAGAAATGTTCCCTTAAATAGAACATAACGATAATAACGGTAATGTGGGTAATGAAGGCAGCAGAGTGGGGGAGAGGGGGATTGTGGCTGATTGTAATTAACTGGTTAAATGGAACACAAAAAGATGTGTCCACAGCAATTGGGGGGAGGATGTGTTCAGTATGTGGCCTTAGCCAACCCTGGGAGTCGATGGGTAAAGAAATACTGCTGGGATTTTGACTTTTTTGCGGGGGAAGCAAAATGATGAAGAAAACGCAGAGATGAAAGGAACTTCCAAAATAGTTCTCCCCTCACAGTGAACCAGAGGATCCTGTCTAAGGACCTGATAAGGAGCGCAGCTGGAGCTCATCCAGACCTCCTCCTCCCTGTTCTACATAGACACAACTCTCCCCACAAAGACATAAAGACCAAGAGTACACACCTCTCATGTTTCTGCTCTCATAGTCTGGGTTGTACCTCTCAGCTTTCAGGGTACAGTGCAGTAAATACTGGAATTCTACCCTCTCCCACGGAAAGGTCTCCTGACACAACTTGACTCCTCATATCTTGGCTGTATTCAAAACAGCATTCTCATCCATCGCTCTGAATTGTGGGTAAGGAGAGCAAGTCAAGAGAGGGTTAGGGGGGAAGTCTGAGTTCTGTTTTGAGCAGCAATCTTCAGCTCAACCAGTGAAAGCACGAGAGAATGGGAGAGCCCTGTTCACCTCTCTTATCTTGCTGATAGGACACGGACTCTACGCTCTTCCCCGCCATTCCCTGTCTGAGGGGGCCACGGAGGTAGACCGGGAGGGACAATTGTTGATGCACTGGTAGACACACACACACACACACACACACACACACACACACACACACAAAGATAAGATACATGATGGAGAACTGAGCACGGGGAAGATCGTTGAGCATCATTGGCTTGGTATCCACCAGTGCAGAAGAGACTGGAAATTCTGATGAAAGGAGTAGTATATTTGGACAAGACGTATCATTAAGATAGGCGAAGGGAAACAGGGAGGATTCGTTGAGACTTTCCATCTGTTCTTTAGGCAGTGTTATTGCTTTCTCACTAAAGCATCACGAGACCCTGAGAAAACAATTCTCACCCAGTACTGCTGCCAAGAGGATTAAAATACTCAGTCGCTCTCTGACTATAATAAAATCTGTTGGTTTCTCTCAGTTAAACCAGAATCTAAATCACACTGTTTTGACGCATAGAGATAATTTGGTGTTTGGAGACCCAGACAAAGGGAAAAAATGGTTTCTGAACATTTCCACTTCGTGAGTTCATGAATGCTTTAATATTATGAAATACATCAGCAAGTATGAAAAAGATGTATGAGAAGATTGTTGCAAGAGACAGAATGGAAGAACATTTAGGGATGCTATGAGGGAGGGGGTTGCACAAATCTGAAATCTGCAGACAGAAGTGTGCACAGTTATTTGTTTGAGAACAGACATCAGAAAAAAAAAATGTTGCAACAAATCAATTTGTACAAAAAAGAACCAATCAACAATAACAATAACTGGAAATTTTCCAGATATAACAAGTACAGTAATAAGTATAAATGGGGCCTCAGTCACTGCTGCCCCATTCTACTCAAATACTGGTGTGGCTACGTCGAGGTCATTATGACAACAAAGGTGAGGCATGTATGATGCTGTAGGCGGAAGAGCTTGACCCAGTTGGCATTTGTACAGGAATCCTGTTTGGGTACTGCTGAATGCTCACAGTCGAAGCCACCTGTCAATCACAGAATAGGTCTTTGTATGGGGTTTCTAGGATTTAATGAGAAGTTAGGACAGGATTAGGTTACATTTAAGTTGAGCTGAAATTCGACTGCTCGTTTTCTCCACCCCATTGTGCATTGTTGTAACATTTTATAAAGTTGTCTAACAAGTTGCCTTAGTTGACAGTCCTCCTCCCATTACTTTTCTTAAAAGTGAAGCCAGTACACCACATTCTTCATTTTATACTTCATCAATGTTCTTATGATATTTAGTATTTTTCAGTGTGAATCATTCCCCTAGTTACCCCTACCTTTACAAGTTTGGGCCACATAATTTATGTTTGACTCATAAAACGTAGCTATGGAAGAGATTTCAAAATAGCAGTTGCAAAAGAGTCTTATGTGTAAATGGTCTGGCAAGATGATAATTTCTTCTTTCCAAATTGTGTTGTCTGAGTGAAATGGAATTTAAAATGTTTTAGTGTAGGAGAGATGGTGAGAAGAACACAAGGATGTGTGAATCTCATCCGGTCCCAGTGCTCTTATTCCTGGAATTGCAGCGGCCCAGAACTGGAGTCATTCTTTGTGGGGCCGGCAGCAGAACAGGCAGCGTTAGTGCTGTCATATAGCCTTCGGGAAGGCCTCCCCCCCAAAAAAGTCACGAGGCCTCTGATGTTCTTCAATATAGGGCTGACTAGCCATTGTGCCACACTTAATGCCATACTTTTTCTACACAGTCCATTTGTAAAGTTAAGCATGACTTCTTTTCCCTCTCAGATGATTTGGTGGACTACATAAAAACAAAGGGATGAAATTAATCTACTGTTGGAGTTGATTTTTATGATTATAGTTGCCATTAAATTTTTTGATGCTCACAGGCCTGCTATCAATGATCAGATGACAGTGAGAGAGACTGGAATGTTGTTTTCTCACATTTCCAGTCCTGGCCCTGGTTTCACACAAACTTTACCATTTTGGTTTACAACGATGGACAGTGAAAATGATAAGGAAAAATTAAGAATCTTAAAATCTAGTCAGAAATGTCTGGAGGCGACACTACAATTATGACTTTCTGCATGAAATAATCCACAGTTTGTTCCAATTACCTACAATTGGATCACATGAAAATGACAGAGAGCGACAAGGAAAACAGCCTGCTTTCTCTGGCAGTACCAGTAAATAAACATGCATTCAGCAACATGAAAGACATTCCAATTTATTATTGCTCAAAAAAAGAGCAGACAACCCGTGGCGCCAACCATTTTTACATTTCTGTTTGTTCATTTGGAAGCCTTGTTCTTATTATACTTCTCAAAGGGTGAATCAGAATCACAATTGATGATGTCTTCCTTTGCGACGCTAAATGTTAGATCGCATAAGTAAAAAAGTAAAAGCAAGTTATATTCACATAAGCACCCTTCCCTTTTGCCCCATACATGGCTCAACCAGTCACTGTGCTGCAGTGTCAATGATGTTGACTCATTATGGTTGGAAGTCATGTTTAACAGCAATCCATTGTCATATTAGTTGATTTGCAACCCAAAGCCAAGTTAAAGGCTCTGTCTCTGTTAATCTCTAGCAGGTTGTGCCAGGTTTGGTAATGGGCCTCTAAGGTCTGAATCTGTTAGCATAGTGAGACAAAGAGTACACTGAGCCATCCACAAAGACTGGAGGTGTCCAGGTTTCTGTATTGTGTTGACAAAGCATAAAAACAAAATAGTATTCCACAGATATGGAAAAGCAGTTATTGCTGTGATTTGAGGCCATGCACAGGGTTCTCTCATACTCTTTTTCTCTATCTCTCTCTAGGTATAAATATGGTGTAAACATCTTTGCACACCGTACCTCCCATTTTACATGCTCAGCAGGGGCCTCAACACAGGCTCTGTCTTGTCTTTTTCGTGAACAGCACATTGTTTAGACTCAAAGCTAGCTAGCTCAATACTTCACACTAACGCTAATATAAATCAAGCAAATCTCAGCTCACCTTTATTTAAACAGCTGGATCAGCTCAAATCAAGTTCATAACTTTAAGAACTCAGAAGCTGATTTTCAGTACTTTGAATACCAAAGTCCATGTTGTCAACATTTAGATGTTAACTGGCTAATCATCAAGAATGAGGGTAATCTTAGAGCTTTTAAAAAAGGGAAGAGGCCTGTAAATATATGTGGTCTGTATTCCACGCAAGGCTTCAGATATCCATTCTCCATCATGCATTCATGGCAGCAAGATGACTAGAATAAATTTCAGTAAGGTTGCACGGCATAGCACTCTAATTACTGTTTCTGTTCCCACACTTCACTTAACTTTATAATTGGCTTGCCTTTTTCGCTGCCATTAATTACACGATTTCATATTCCATTAATGACTCTAAGAAAGAGACACACCTCACTTTTTCACACTAATTAACAGCTGCTTTGCCACTTTTCACACAAACGTGTGAGCATCGTCTCCCTTCTGTACCTCAGACCTTTGTCTCACTAACAAATGTGCTCATTAATTGATTTATTTACAATGTTTCTCATATCATTTCCTGTGTTTTTCCCTCTCTTTTATCAGCACCCCTACCCTTCAGAAGAACAGAAAAAGCAACTGGCACAAGACACCGGACTCACTATACTACAAGTGAACAACTGGTAAGTCAATTGTACTTTTGTGTTTACATGCAATCAATAGCTTCGCCCCTGGCAAGCGGCTCCTAATGATTTGAATTAATACACTCCCCTCCCCTCCCCCGCTTTTACTCGCCCCTCCCATCAGTCTTCCACTTATCGCCTCATCTCCCTGCAAATCAATTCACCCAAAGGGATATTGCCGCCAGGATTTTTCCAACATTGTTCTTTTTGTTCGCTCATTCATATACGAATCCCTGTGAGAGCATCCACTCTTGTGCCTCTCTGAACCCCTTCTCGAAACCCGTCTGCCCCATACTCACTGTGACACGGGTCTCGTTGACTCTGCCTTGTATTTTCGCAGTTCCCACGTCAAAAGTTCTGTAAAGTTTGACAGAACCTTTGCACTGCTGCATTTGTTATCAGAGATGGCTATCAGCACATATTTACTGTTATTAGCCATGTCTAATGAAGGCCTGAGATAGGGAGTGGAGAGGTGAAACTGAGCACAGGAGGGAATGTCTGATTCGAGAACACAAAGAACAACCTTTGCCACATATTTCTTCTCAACAACCTCGCCAGGCCCTCACATGAAATTCTGTTCGTAATCGCTCTCAGCTCTTGTTCTCTCAGTGTCAGAGATTGATATTGTTAAGGATCTGATTACATGCCCTAATCCATTTTGCTGAATAAAACGGCCTTGATGTAGGCACTCTAAACATGGGATGGGTTATTTTACTTTTTTAAAATGCATTCTGAAACAAATTACTTATCACAAAATAATTACCTCACAAAGGTAATCAGTATCTTAATCATCCAAATATCATTTCCATCAAACTACTTTTAGTCACAAAAGAAAAGCAATAGAAACTAAATCACTATATAAATTATTGTTATAATTATAATTCAATTTCTTAAAGGGTTAGCTCACCTAAAAATGAAAACTATCCCATAATTTACTCACCCTCAAGCCATCCTTGGTGTATATGACTATCTTCTTTCAGACGAACACAATTGCAGATATATTTAAAAATATCTGTTTCTCCAAGCTTTATAATGGTTGTGAATGGGGGGCCGCGTTTTGAAGCCAAACATAATGCATCCATCCATAATAAAAGTAATCCACATGGCTCCAGGGGGTTAATAAAGGCCTTTTGAAGTAGTGTTGGGTTCTTGTAAGAAAAATATCCATATTTAAGACTTTATTAACCATAATAACTAGCTTACGGCCGACGGCCGTACGCATCAATTTGTAGCGTAAGAGTAACCTTTGACCCGACACGATGCAATGACGAACACCTAAGTTCAGAGGACAGAGCAAAACAAAACACCAGTCATGAATTAGAAGTCTAAAATGAGAAATTTTTAAAGAGAAATGTTAGAGAATTTTGATATAAGAGGACCTTAAGTTTGTTACCTAGTCCTATTTGTTTGAACTGCGAAAGGCCTCTAAGGTTACGATACTCCCCCCATTCACAACTATTACAAAGCTTGGAAGAGTAAGGATATTTTTAAATACATCTCTGATTGTGTTGGTCTGAAAGAAGACAGTCATATACACCTAGGATGGCTTGAGGGTGAATAAATCATGGGATATTTTTCATTTTTGGGTGACCTATCCTGCCCGCCATACAACATGTAAATATTTGTATGCACATTAAAAGATTCAACAACTGCAACATAAGCTGAACAAATTTCTCAGATATTTGCCAAACTAAAATAATTGGGGGTGTGAATTCAATATCAAAAGTAATGGTCAGTATCTAGTATGTCCACCAGCTACTTTAATTACTTCAACCAAGGCTTTTGCAATTTCTATATTGCGTCTTGTGGGTACATATGGTTTGGCATTGTAAGGACAATCAGCTGTCCTTCCTGTCTCCCTGAGGCACTGTCTTAGGCTTCTTACATTACAGAAATTGTGGTTTATTGCTCTGGCCACATCTGTAGTTCTTATGCCTCCTGCAGCTGGACTATAGCATGTTCATACAAGTGATCAGGGACCCTGGCCATCTTTCTTCTGGCTAGTCGCAGAAAGGTCTCTTTGGTATCTTATTGTAATTGTGACCTTAATTGTTTACTGCCTGTAAACCTTTAGTGTCTTAAGGACTGTTCCACAGGAACATGTGCAGTAATTGTATAGAACAATTGTATAGAACAATTCTTTTTTTTTTTTTTTTATATATATAGAACATGAAAACAAAGTATCCACACATTTAAATAATTTTTCAAGCAATTGTCATGATTGCAAAATTGAGTTGGCAACTATAAAAATGGTTTGAACATGTTTCATTTGAGCATCATGTCATTTACATGTGATAGTTGCATTTATTGGAGAAACTGGCAGTTATTGACTTGTGCTAAGTGCTATGGAATGCAAATTTGAAAGTTGTTTGTACTATAGTAATTGTTGGTGCACTGTAATTTTTTATTTAAAATCTGCTAGCATTTGTTTTTATAAAATTTAAATGTAATCCATAACACTTTTTGTATCCCAATTACGTAATAATGTTATTCCATCAGGATTCTCAAGCTTAACAAGCAATCTCTTGCTATGTACACCAGATGTTAGGAGAGCTAGTGAGATGGGAGATGTATTAAAGCCCATTACACAAAATGTAATTTCTGACAACATAATCCTTACCATTGTTCAGTTTGGTACCTTGGAGACAACCTGTGACTAAGAATGAGGATTAATTTACAAAAGTGGCCTATCAGTGGGACGCAGGCTGGCGGACACAGGGGAATCTTGTTGGGGTTATCAATTTCTGTGACCTCACAACAACCCATGGGAGATCAATTCTTTCAGCCATATTAGTTAGCAGAGAACGCACAGGCAATTACTTCACACACTGTCCTGTCCTACACCAGCACTCATTTTGTAGCAGGATTTGGTGTATGTTGGTAGAATTGTCACGCTGCCTGTGTTGGTGTGGATGCGGGAGAAAGAGCACTTGTCTAAGCGATGAACCAGAGGTGGTCAATTTAAGGGGTATTAGCCGCTAAACCCTGCATGCTGAGATCTTGCTGCCCTCTCCCAGATTGTGTGCATCAAAGTAGATGTGTGTTCGGGTATGTGTAGAAGGAATCGGATGACATGGAAAGTGTATTTGAAAACAGAGAGAGAGAGAGAGAGACTCAGCACATTTGGGGTTAGAGAGTAGGATCTGTCATTTCATAGGCCCGTGGTTGTGCTTAGTAGGAAGCTCACCATTGGGTGTCTCCATGGCAACCCCTGGTGATGTTACCTCCTGACCTGCTGATTTTTAGAGGCAATTTCCCTAGCTGTGATTCTATTTATCAGACTAGTCAAAGCACAGGACCGATATAGCTTACTCCCAACAAACAATATTCGTGCGAGATTATTGTAGCATTCCACTCTAGCATGAAAGCATTTAGATTTAATTCAATTAGTATGCAAGTCCATATCATTTCGCTATATCTCAGAGCAAAAAATTAGCTGATTATTGGACTCAGGGGTGAACATGTGGAAATGTGACACCAAACAAACGGCTAACAGATGGATATAAACAAGAGATCAACCGAAAATGACAGCTTCCTCAAGCCCTGCTCTCATAGACTTGTTAACACACATGTATGTGTCCATTATTGATGAAGACTCAGAGAATCCGCGGGCTGAAGATTAAATAAAAAATGCTAAAGGCCATGTGGGGTGCTGATCACTCATGAATTATTGGCGCTAACATAACGTGAGGGACCGCTGCAAATCTGGGTCCACATATTAACAATCAACCCACGTGCTTGTGCGTTGTTTAGTCAACATGCACTGAGAGTGTCTGAAAACTATTCCTCAAATCTGGACGATAGGCAATAGATGTACACTTAGTCACACCCTTATGGACACTCTTATGCACACATGAGCAGAGACGCATGCGCGCCCGTGGACACGCATGAGCACACAGAGACAGCCTAAGACACACAGAGAGCGAACGCGGTATCGAGGAGGGGATGTGGATAGACTCTGGGATCTATTTTTGGAGGCAGATGTCAGAGCTTTGATAGGGATTATGTACAACCACATAATGATGTGGAGGTACAGTCAAATGCAAAACTTCGATGGCAGAGTAAGAAAAAGGAAAGATGCAGAGAAAGAAAAGTTTTAGCCTTTGACGATAAGAGGAAGCATTCTCAGAACACTCCATAAAGATCAGTGATGTAAAATCAATGGGCGGGTCATCGGGTTTCAAATGTTGCCCGTTCTTCCCTTCCTGACGGAATTTAATAATCCCTTTAAAGATGCTGTTTAAACCTTAGGGATGGATTGTTTTGTCAATAAGGCGGCTTTTATGAAAGTCTTAAAAGCATGGAGTGAAGTGTGGCGGGGCTACTTTAGAGAAACAGCGTCCACACACCCTGGATCAGGTTTCTCCGCCTGAGAGAAAAAAGGAGCGAGAGAGAGAACTGGATGACTGGCATGCTTCACTTCTTTGACAGCCAAGCCCGCCCATGTCAAGAGAAGTTGAAACTTGTTCAAGAAAAGCTCTGGATGATTGCTCTATGTGCATTTCGTGTGTAGTATCTGGCAGCGTTCTTATAGCTTAGGGGAAAATGTGACCCCTGACCCAGTAGGTTTCTTGGAGAGGTGATGTTTTTATCTATACCAAAGCAAAATCACAAAAAAAAGTGAAATATATTTGGTATCTCGGCTGTTTCTCCTAGATTACAATGAGATTTAAATTTAAAGCAAACTTGTTTGAGAACAAACATTGTAGTAAAGTACAGTAGATCTCCACATCTGTGCTTTGATTCATCCAAATAAAAGTCAGTTATGAGCCTAAATATTTCTCATCCAGTCTAAATCATCTAAGATGGTGGTTCTCACCTGGTTTGGATATTAAGGGTCATTAAGCCGCAACCCAATTTTTTTTGAGGAATTTGACTATATACATATGCCGCATTTGCACATGCAATTGAAGAGTGTGCCAAGAGCTCAGTAGCTATAATGGCTGATAGGACAGGAAAGTTTACTTTTCTGAAGTGAGAGATTTTTATTTCATAACAAGTTACGGAAATAGCATTAGAATAATGATACTGACATAGTTTGACATCTAACCGCACATACTGATTCAGGACAACCCGTTTTTCTCAGGCACTCTTTACTTAAACTGCATCTAACAGAAGAATCAATAACTTTTACGCACGTCTTTTGGAATAAAAGTCTTGCATGAGAAAAACATAATTTGCGTTTGTTGTTGTTTCTTTTACTGCATTATCAAAACAGTCTTGCAACCTACATTTGGCTCTCAACCCACCAGTTGAGAAAAACTGATCTAACCTATACTTCCACATTAACTCTTTAGCCTCCTTCTATGTCAACAATTTACTTCATTTACAAAGGGAATTTTTGGAGAAAGATCTGAGACAATGTACATACTTGCATGAAACTGAACTGAATTAAACCTCTCTATAAAAGAGAAACCTTTGTAAAAAAATTAATCTGGGTTTTCCACAATGCCCATAGGTGAAAGAAAAAAAAAAAAAAAGTCACAAAGTAGGTCTTAATATATCAGTTGTTTCTATTTTTATGTCTTCCAAGGAATTTCAAAGACAAATTGATACTTATAAAAAATAACTAGTTACATAAGTTACATAACTATCCACACCATTAATTCTGCTGAGCAATCAAAGAGCAACATCTGAGCAATAAAATGTTTCTCTGAGTTCCAGCTTTAGACTGTTTGCTATATCTATAATTCTGGATGTAGTTCAATTATTTGCCTTAGCTGAGCATGCATGTTTTTCTGTGAGTGTCACTGTTCATGCATGCATATGTATGCATATGTTTGTGTGTGTGTGTGTGTGTGTGCATGCAACAGTGGCCCAAAGGACGTGAGTAGGTCTGGGTGAGATGAGCCATAGCCCATGTCCCGGAGCGGCCTTCACACAGCCTTCCTGTCAAGGTGCTTTAGCGTGAATATCCGTGGCCTTTCAACAAAATACCAACACACCCTGGGGTCAAACTGCCAAACAAAAGACATATTTACACCAGCGAGACACAGGCATGTGGCCCAACCTACACCCTTAAAACCCCCTTGCTACATCAGGCAAAGATGGAGACATAGTGGAGAGCTCAGCTCCATGAAGCTGGATGGATATAGGGATTGTTTGCCTTTCTGCACAGTTGGGCTCAGTCTGTTCTCAAGTGTTTGCTAACAATTCTGCCATACTGGAATTTCAGCACTTGCTCAGACCTGATCTCTGTGTTGTGTCAACAGCAGACAAGTTGGAGTGGTTCTTTCTCTGTGTGTGTGTGTGTGTGTGTGTGTGTGTGTGTGTGCGTGCATGTGTGTGCGTTTAGTCATGTGAAGTCTTTAGTAATGTGCGTTGGACTGGGTGTGCATATGTGTGTGCGTGTAAATGAGACCAGCGCAGTTAAAATAGTTTCTTTGTCTCGGAGAGAATGTGTCTCTATATGTGGAAATATATGTGCATGGATGGCTCTTTGGCAGTAAGTTGTCGTAGGATATGTGCGTGTGTGTGTGTATGCATGCATTCGTACAGAGTCTGTGAACCATACAAGGGTGCACCCCCCTCTTTCTCTCCTCTGTCTTACATCACAACAGGCCCCAGGCACTGCCTACATTTTTCTTCTTTTCTCTACTTTTTTATCCTTTTTTTTCTGGGGGAATGTGAACATGACAGACGGAGGGTGGATCGGCACTAGAGCATATTGGTTATGTTTATAAATCTAGGAACAGATTGGACCGCTGATTAGCGAGCCGACCACTGATTAGCTAATGAGCTTTTAGCATTACAGTGATTGCAAGGTCATGCTGAACTTCACCCCTCCAACAACAACCACAAAAATAAGCACACTAGAGCGAGTAACGGCTCATATATTTATTCTATATGTGTAATATATAAGTATAATGAATACAAAGTAAAAATATTGTTCTAGCCATAATGTTTTCTTTGAAATGTGAAGTGTGTAATTTCTGCACAATTAGCTTCACCAAATGAAATTGCAAAAACAGGTTCCATGAAAACTCCCGTCTCTTATTGGTCGGCAAAGAGATACATTTGGTCATTATGCCACTTGCTTTCTATTTTTAACATTTAACATATTCTTTGCAACACCTTATATTACCTATTAAATATAATGGTACATAAATCAAACAGTACCATGGTACTATATATATCAGAATACTAGGGCTGAGACAATACATCGATTCAATACAATGATTCTGGATCGATTCTGATATTTTCTCTCTTGAAGCGATTCTGAGCTTAGTTTTAACAGCAGATGGCGCTCTAGGCTAGTTTTTAAACGCACACTCAAATGCTCATGAAGAAGACTGTTGGACAGCGATCATGCATTCTACTGAGTCATGTAGCTGGTTAAATACACTTGCACCTCGGCTCAGAATGCTTTTATGACGCGAGATTAATGTAAACACAGACCACTGCGAACACCCTTGTAATTTGCTTCAACCTTTTCGATCTTTATGAATGATTATTTTAGGTTTAAGTGGTTTGTGTAAAGGAACTGCAAGCAGGCAGAGTATGGGTGTTTCTAAAGAACCTAGTGCCATCTGTTGTTAAAATCTAAGCTCAAAATCGCTTCGAGAGAGAATCGCGATACATCAGAAAATATCAGAATCGCTCCAGATTCTTTGGATTGCGAATCGAGAATCTATATATTGTCCCTGCCCTACAGAATACTTGATCTGATATTAGCATGATGCTGCCACAGTACTTTTTGTCTTTGATGGTCTCGGCTGGTTATTCAAATGAACATACCATCAGTTATTAAAGTAAAAATAGTTTTTTACTCAGCTGTTTAGTGCATGGTTAGTAAGGCCAGTCAGATCTTATGTGTAAGGTCTTATATGTGTGTCAATAGAACTGGCAGTGCCAGCATGAGCTCTACAGCACCCGGCAGAGACCACCGCAGTGACAGCTAGGCGGAGGACCTATTAAACCTGCCCCGTGATGTCATTTCCTCTCTAATGTGCCATGTGCTGCCACACACACGGCTGCTGTTGCCGTCCCAACACTGTGCGGTTGTTTGTTTGCATGTTTGCCCAGACAGAGGGGCAGTACCCTCTGGCCCAAGCGCTTGCCTGCGGCATCAGTCTGCATGAAGAGCCCTCAGAGATAGACGACAACATGGAATGGAGAGCGTTCCAATGTTGTGTTTGTGAAGTGGGCATGTGATGGTGCCCTCCCTCACTGATGTATTTATTGCTCTCTTTCTCTTGCTCTCTCTGGACTGGGTGGAGAATCAGAGGAGAGCAGGCAGGCCGCGTTCATGCCAAGAATGACCTCATAGTCCCCGACTCCAGAGGAGTGGGGAACCGTCTCTGAAGCATATCCAGCACCTCGCAGTAGTTGCGCTCCGCTTTGTTTTTCAGTGGTCGCTTGAATGCCACAACAGAGGTTGATCACAGCAATGGTTCTCCTCTTGCCTCAAGCTGGAAGTTTTTGGTCTGAAGTCTTCATGCATGTTCCTGGCTGAATTGTTCTCTCGAGCAAGTCGTAGCGAGCACTGCTGCGCCCCTCTCTTTTTCTCACAGACCGACTATGTGTTTATAAAGTGTGTTCCTCAGCCCCCAGGCGGCGGCCCCACTCTTTAAAAGCAGCTTTAGAGGGGACTTCACAGCTCTGTTAATGGAAAGGTTTCGACTTTGTTTGGTGAGAGGAGCTTGTGGGGGTGCACCGGGGGTGAGTTTGCTGAAGTAATAGCCAGCCTCTGTTGGAGGGGGGCTGATGCAGCAGAGATTAGACCAGCCTCTACTTGAGACTTCCCCAAAAGCCCTCTTTACATCTCCTCTGTTTTCTTTGGGCAGGCTGTTTTGCTCTGCTATAGTGGGCCAGGTAATCCCGGTAATGTCTGTGGAAATTAGAAGCAATGAATTGCTGGCCATGTACACACTGCAAAGTTTTGGGAGTGATGACTACATTTAAATGTGAGAGTGAATCCCCCAAAATATTGTTCTGTATGTGTACGCAATACCAGAGTCATTCTAGAAATTCCAGTGGTTGACATGATGATAACTATGGCAAATCTCACAGTTGTATGCAAGAAACCTGGAAGCCAACAGGTTTGGTATTAGCTGGTGTAAGCAGCTACAGCAAAATTTGCGAATAAGTCCAGACACACACCTATGTTTCTGTGATTTTTCTAGCACTACAACTCAAATGAGCTGTCAGTGCCTAAAAGAGAATGATGTCACTGCATTAACAAGTAGTTCACTTAAAGGGTTAGTTCACCCAAAAATGATAATTTCTGTCATTAATTACTCACCCTCATGTCATTCCAAACCCGCAAGACTTTCGTTCATCTTCAGAACACAAATTAAGATATTTTTGATTTTTTTTATCTCCCATAGAAAGCAATGAAATTACCACATAAGGTCCAGAGAAGAAGTAAGACATCATTAAAATAGTCAACGTGACAATTCAGTTGTTCAACCTTAATGTTTTTAAGTGATGAGAATACTTTTTGTGTGCAAAAACAAAACACAGTTGACGCAGTGAACGCAGTGCAGGCTTCCGTGTTTATGTCCGAACAACGGCTCAGTATTGGCCAACGCTGTTCACGTGACCACACAACAACGCATGCGTGTGATCCTGACACAGGAGCCGGCCAATACAGAGTCTGTGTTCTGATGTAGAACACAGAAGCCTGCACTGTGTTCACTGCATAGGAGACAGACAGGGAAGATGAAAAACTGTTGAATAAAGTCATTATTTTTGCGCACAAAAAGTATTCTCGTTGATTAACAAAGGTCTTACGGGTTTGGAACGAGATGAGGGTGAGTACTTAATGACAGACATTTCATTTTTGGTTGAACTAACCCTTTAAGCACTCTGAAGAAAGCGTGGCATCTATCTTTAGCAGTAAAATGTACAGACCCAGCAGAGTGGTTTCTTCTTATGGGATTCCACCAACCAGGGCAGTCTAAGAAGCAGCGGAGGGGCTGAGGGGGAGACCTGTGTTATTAAGAACATGAAGAGAAGTGAGAAAGGCAGGAACATGCAGTGCGAGGGGAGGAAGAGGGGTGTGATATGGCTGAATGGAATTGTCTGAGGTGAGATGCAAAGGGGTGTTGGAAGTTGGTCCTTTATGTATGCCTCGTTTCCCCTAGCCTGTCTCCAGCAATAGAGCAGGTTAACACCACTCCTCCAGGCCTGGCTTTCTGTGCACTGATTAAAAGGAGTGTGTAAATGTATGTATGTGTGTGAGCGAGAGTGGGTGGATCGGGGAGGGGGGAGGAAGAGTGTAAATGGAATTTGTGCAGCAAACAGCTGGACTAGTTTATTTAAACACAGGCAGGCCATAGCGACTGACCCCAGAATGACTCGGAGAGAGGAGGAGCCGAGGTGGACTTTTATGACTTTTAGGTTGAGATGAGATGCTCGTATTTATGAAATTTGCCTTGAGGCATGCCAACATGTGAATTACTAATTACTTAAGTAAATGGATCTCTGGAGCAGACACTGATAATAAAGTTGGTTTCACCAGAGGGGTCTTATTGCGTGATTAGCTAGTTAAATTATAGCAGCTACTTCAAAAATGGAGTTTGCCAATGATCAAGTTACACATTATGTGAAATCGCTACTCAGTTGAGCTATCATTTTGAAAAAGTAGTTCATTACATTACAAGCTAACAACTACAAACTACAACTACACTGTTAAAGGAGCAATATAATTTATAGAACTATTTGATGATTTAATTTATAATTATAGTTTAATTAATATCATTTAAATCTGGCACCAAAGCTATGAGTGATTTTGAATGAATAAACATCTCAATTAGGGTGGCAGCATTAAACTTGAACAGATACATTTATAGCTACAAAACTAGAAAGCTCACTAATTTAAAGTTGACTTTTTTCATTTAATATTTTTCTTTATATTTAAATACTTAAAAAAGAGACCTACATTTTCAAGCAGGGTCTCAAAGTTTAGTTCTAGTTTGAACAAATCAATGAACATTACATTATGTATGAATACATTTTATAAGTTTGATGTGTGTGCCAAATACAGTGCAACATTAAAAACAGCAATGGAGTGTTATGTCACAAAGTAACTTGTAACTGGAAAAGCTACATTGTTTTAAAAACAGCTGAGCTTCTGTCACACTACTAAAATGTGTTTTTTAGCTATTTATAGCTTGTTACTCCCAAAAACGGAGTTTACACAATGGCTAAATTGATAATGCGCTCTTACTTCATTTAAACTGACAATTATACTAAAACCATAACATCTTTTATTTATTTTCTTTTAATGCATATTTTTACTGGAGATTCCTGTAGAGCCACAGATGCAGATCCAAATCATCAGATCATTCTATTCCATCGGTATTACTGATATGCCTGTTTGTGGGTTTTTAATATACATGTAAATGTAGCTGAGTGTGTTGAAATGTGATTTCATGAGTGAATTTGGTCCTCCGTAGTCATGCATGCGCCCCCTCAAACAGTTTACATCTGAGAGAAAGGGAACGAGCAGACGAAGGGGGCATTTCTGAGAAAAATGACACACTTCATATGCATTTAGATAGACATACTGAAATATAACCTTTTGTATCTTCAATCCGGATCTTTCCAGCAACACTTATTAAATTATTCCCTAATTGGTCACGCAACAAAGGCAGCTGATGAAAAAGACAATTTCTTGCTTTTAATTGGCCATTTCACGTGGCGTTCGTGCTACACCTGTGCGTTTGTAATGAGAGTGGGATATTAGCGGAGGCCCTGGCAGACCCGACAGAGATCAGATCGACTGTCAGTGAAGTCGGGAATGAGCAATAGTGCTCCAACACATTAAGAAACACACACACACACACACACACACACACACACACACACACACACACACACACACACACACACACAAACAGAATGAGAAGAACCAAACTGCCCTCTATCAAGGTTCATTTGGCTCATAAACACTCTTATTTCAATCTTTTTTTCTCATCCTTTTAGTGAAGCCCTGTATTTTTAACCCTCTTTTTAGCCTTCTTTGGAGGTGCCACTAGTGGCGTTTTGCTTTAAAATAGCCCCCCATTGTCCCGAGCTAGACTGAATAGTTGGCTTCATTGTGTGCCTATGGGAAGTAGAAACTGAACAGGCCATAAACGCAGTCCTATAGCGTGGAGAGGTCGCGCAAAGGTGAACTTTTACTCCTAATGGAGGCTCCAGCTTTAGCCTGGCCCGTATGGCTCTCTGCTCCTTTTGATTGCCTTCTTAACCGTCAGCGCCAGGGCGTCCGCCTGGCTCACAGAACAGAGCATGACCATTCTTTCTCTTTTTCCTCACACTCCTACACCCCCTCCCTCACCCCCACCACCTCTCCATCCCCCTGCCTGGTATTGTGTAGCACTTGTCCTTTGTTCCAGCTTTTGGCGCATCTGGCCTTAGATATAAGGAGGAACGAGAGAGGAAGCTTAAGATACCTTTAAAAAAAAAGAAAGAAAGAAGGAAAGAAAGAAAGAACAGCCATTTCCACAATTCGAAAAAAGCGAGCGGAAAAAAAGGCGAGCAAGCGAGGGAGGAAAATCCAAACGGCAGAGGTCAGCAGATAGACAACAGTGCCCCCCCCACACCCCCCCCCCTTTGACCCCAGCCTGAGATGAAGGCAGTAAAAGGAATGCCTAGTCTGAGACTCCCCCTGCTCTCCAGCCCACTGCTGGTGATAAAACTCCAGACATTCTCTCATTTGATGGTGCACTGCCATGTCAGTACATTCCTCCCCGATATTTTTTTTTAAGGTGATGGCGTAGAGTGATATTGGTGATAAATATTTGAAAGTTGTGTTGTGAATAAAAAAAAACAAGCTTTATGACATGAGAGGCCATTCCCTACACTAATATTACCATGGGTAAACATGAAGGTACCCAAAAGTCACCTTAACCGTGCTAAATTTAAATAGAACAGCCTTGAGTGTATCACAAATTGTTGAGTAGTTACATTTATTAATAATAATTATACTTTGAATAAAAATAATATTCAGAGTAATATAGTTCATTATTCAAACTGTAGGCGGTTTCTGGGTTAAAATGCGTCTCACACAATCAAAATTTAGAGTTGGAATGATCCATTTTATAATTAAGAAGCAAGAAGCTTAGCAGATGCCTATGTGAACATTTCTTTGTCCGTTAGTTCTGCTCTCTTTCTTTATTTCTCCCTTTCTCTCTTTCTCTCGCTCTCTCCCTCCACCCCAAGCTCTCCTCCCTTGCTTTTCTCAGCCTGAAAAGAGGAGTGGAGCTATTGTTTCCTTAAAAGTCTACTAATTCCCCCCTCAAAGGATGAAATGGAAGTGTCCAACTGTGGTAACAGCAGGAGGACATAAATCAAGTTGGAACCCCTGAGCTTAGTCTCCTGGAGGTGATCAGGGTCAGAGGGTCACTAGAGGGGATTTAGGCACAACAAGGCCAGAGCACTCCGATGTATGGTGAAAGGAGATTGTGGGTCAGAAGCTACAGGGGCCAGATATGTTTTCGTCGCAAATGTTATGCACAATATGCAGAAATGCAGAGTAGCCTTCTCTTGTGTCAGTGAGTTAAAAAAAAAAAGAAGTCCTCATTGAACTCCCAGTTTCGTTATTTTCCCTCTAGGGAGACGCAAGGAAAAAGAAAACATGGCTTGTACTTGTGTTCTTTGACAATGCAACACTTTTTCTGTTAGCAAACATTTCCTAAACACGTTAATTCCTGTGGTGCATATCAACTGTGTTACATCTGGCATCAGGGTTTGAATTTTGCTCAGTGGTTTAAAATAAAGTTGATAAAAAAGGAAAAGGAGTCTCTTGAACTGCAGATGGAGAAAAACACCACTTTCTTCAAAGTGCTTTTGTGCACTTCGCTTAGTAGGCAATATATATTAAGCCAGCGCAAGTTTGTACAAGTCATAAGCTTTGTGAACATTTCTGTGTTATGGAACAACTCTCTGACACTCCCACTGGAGTACTAGAGGATTAGAGAAAAAAAATCCCCCAATTACCCCTCTGATTAGTTATCTGGGCTGATCTGGACAGCAGCAGGCATGGACATGACTGTGTTTACAGAAAAATACAACAAAAACTCCAATCACTTTTCCATCATATGTAGCATCTTCTTGTTTTTTTTACAGGTTCATTAACGCAAGAAGAAGAATAGTGCAGCCCATGATCGACCAGTCCAACCGAGCAGGCAAGTCCCCCATAGTTTCTGTATTCAAGTCCCGCAGGCGAAAGCCCCCTGCAAGCCATGCACCCGGAGGCCCACCCGCCGGTAAATACTTAGCCCAGCCTGGATGTCAACAATGATTGACCACTAAAATCCATCCAATTAACCCAAAACACTAATCATGCTGACTTGGGCGCTATATAACCCAGTGACAAAGAGAAGCGAGCAAACACATACGATGGATTAAAGTATTGAAACAGTAACTACAACTGGATCCTCCATGTCCAACTCATTATCCTCCAAAAGTTAAGTGGAGAGCAGTTTAAGTTAAGAGGATATTACTCAGTATTTTTTTTAACTATATATTTTATTCTGTAGTGGCTGTGTTTGCCTCCTAGTTCAGTTGTTCCTGTTAGTGAACAGTACCCCTGGTGCATGGCTTGTTGTGGACTGCTGTAAAGTTTATTACCTGTAATAGGGTTCAGGGGGCAGGGTTGCATTAGGGACTCAGTAAAGTTCAAAGGCATTCATTGGGGTTGAGCTGTTGTTTTTGACCAAATAACCCCCAAGACACACACACACTTTCTTTCAATAGTGTGAACTCATGGTAAGTACATCTCAATTAGTTTGTGTGGGGAAAAAAAACAAAAAACAAACAAACAAACAAAAAAACGTTTGGTTTTTCTTTTATTTTGCATTGAACAGTTTCACTGCAGTGCTGTCTAAAAATGTTTTCTGTATCTATAGGATATAGGCTTAGTTTCGCTGATCCCAGTACTTAAGCTTCATTGGGCATGTTCTGTCAAGTGTTTTATCTCTCACAAAACCCAAAGAAACTGTGCGAAACACCTCAGTCTGCATGTGGGTTAACAGATGATGTTTCTCCTGTGACTGAAACTTAATTAAAAGCACTAATTGACCACTGTTCATTTCCCCCACATTCCCTCACCATACCCTCCTGCAGTAAGTCAAGGAGCTCCCTACAACCCAGATGGTCAACCCATGGGAGGCTTCGTGATGGACGGCCAGCAGCACATGGGAATCAGACCACCTGGTAAGACCTTGGCGTGTCGTCTTCTCCTCTGACATCTCCCACCTTCCCACAAGCCCCCCATCACTACCTCCTTCTCAGACTGACTCTGAGACTATTGGCTAGCACAGGTGTGGTCCAATGCATTATACCCCTTTGTCCCCTCATGTTTCCTTTCTGAGACTTTTGCTTTCTAATACCTATCATCACAGAATTTGCTCTCCTCTCTGAATCTAAGCCTGTTCCAACCTGTGCAACTGGTCACTGTCGCTAACTACTCATTCCCTCCCACCTCACCAGTTAAGCTGCTGGATTTGTCCAAAGCCAGGATTCCTACCCACCTTTAGCCTTTGAATGCATTATTTACTTGTTTGTTTACTTATATTGTCTTATTTGTACCATATGGTGTTCTTCTCTTTTCTTTTAATAAACGGGGATTGTGCTTTTGTTTCTTGACCTCCTATCTCTGAGCTGTTGTCTGTTTATTTTCTCATCTTTCGGCATCTTCTTCGATTGTTTTCTCTCCTTCTAGGGCCTATGAGTGGGATGGGCATGAATATGGGCATGGAGGGACAGTGGCACTACATGTAACCTTCTAGTTAACCAATCGCAAAGCAATGGGGGAAGTAAGTACACAAGCAGGGTCACCAAGCATCCACAATGTTTTCAGCAATTCATTTGATTTGCTTTTACGAAATGGGAGATAAATGTCTCTTTTCCTCCAGACAACATACTGCTTTTTCCTGCTTACCAATACTAATATTTCTTGTTCTTGTGGGTGAGAAGCTTCATTCAGGAGTTTGTGTGCTTGTGTGTGTGTGATCTTTGTTATTTTCTTACTTATGAACATTTTTGTCCACGTTACTAAACAGTGCATAGAGTCGTTTAAAAAGGGGAAATGAGTGTGGGCGAGAGAGAGAGGAGGAATAGCTGTGTGGGGAAAGAGGCGAATGAAGGGTGGGGGGATTGAGATTGGGGTTTTGGACGGAGAAAGGGAGGGGTGTGTTACCATAGCAACAGACTGATTGGCAAAATGTAAGCAGTCTGCAGCAGTGCAAGGAGAGAAAAGTGCATGTCCCCAAAGTGTCATAAATCTGTCTCCCTACAGTTGATGCATGAGTTACATTTATACACCAACCTGCGAGGCAACGCACAAAGAATCGCTCTCTCGCCCCACAGACAAATACATAGCCACACATTTGGAAATTATGTCAGTCTTGCCTGGAATGTTTTAGGTGGAGCTGCTTCTATCGACCCTGACTTGGTCCACTATTTTCTTGTCTGTCTTTCCTAATAGGATTACTAATGGCAAAGGCAGGGGAGATGAAGGAGTGCAAAATGGAGGTGTGCACAGCAGGGTACACAGCTTAGTCCAGCCTAATTGACTATATCCAAATTAAATATGCAATCACAAGCGGTGTGACAAATGGATTTGACTTATTCGGTATACAAAAATAGCGATCATTAATGCAGCCAAGCACAGAATGCCTCTGTTGTCAAAGATACTCTCTACTTCACTGTCTTTAACTGAGAGACATGGGCTGATAACACAAGCTCTGTGCTCTGAAACGTCACATCCCTGCTTTGTGTGCATATCTAAACACTGAGAGTGTTTCCCAGTGTCCAAATGGCTGCTTACAGCAGCTGCCGTAGTTCCCAGAAGACATGCGAGAAACCTGCTTTAAACAGCCTCAATTTGCTTGCCGAATTCTGTAATTGGGCCGCGTGTGGAATCTTAGATGAGATGGGTTGAGGGGAAAAAGAGAGCGAGCGAGAGGGGGAAATGAGGAAAAAAAAGGAGGCAGAGTGTGACAGAAATATGTCGCCATGGTGAAGAATGCCTGGTCTTTATGGCTTCATCACTGAAATTTCCTAGCTTGTCTAATTTAAATATTGTTACTATAGTTTCTAGGTCAATTAAATGTAAGTGATGTGTTTTATACTTCGTGACCAATTAAATTAATAGGTTATTACAAAAAACGTTATCTTATTTGATTAAGAGACCAAGGCTTCATTATATTTTATAAGCAATTTTCATTAGTTTAGGAATTCTCCTCAAGGCGAGATTAAGCAGTTATTTGCTGGGAAGTCCCAAGACCTGAAATTAAGGTGTTCCAAGCAGACACACTGCAACATTACTTAAAACCAAAGCCAATTAAACCTACTTAGCAAAGCGTTATGCTTTCTGCCCATGACGATTATAGAGCTTATAGCTCTCCGAAACAATACACCTGTCAGCGTGGATAAAGCCTGGCTACTCAAGCAGAAGAGGGCGAGCCTTTGATAAACGGGGGAATGACTGTTTTATGACCATTTCCCCCTGTACCATTCTTTGTGTTTCTTCAACAAAATTAGCCAAGGGTGGCCAAAATTTTTTCATTTTAATTTCAAGACAATAGTGAACGCAGAGAGCATTAATTATGGGCATATGGACAAAAATGTTGCCCTCCCCGTCCATACTTGAACGCAGCTGGTATGCTTTGGTGAGCTGGAAGCTCTGCTGGAGACTCCTTTGTCTGAAATTTCATTCCTCCCATTCATTAAGCAGAAGTTTGTTAACCTTTTGCAGGGTCAAGGTACCCATTTTTCTGCTCTGAACTTTTACTTTTAGGGGGGAAAGGGTCTTCGGGGATTTGGCTCCTGTATTGTCTATGTCAAACATCCCCTGTTGATTCGGTCCCATGGCACCTCTCAAAATAGACAGGCAAAGAACTCAATGTATTGATTGACTTATTAAGTGAAAAACCACATTTGCAACGTGTGCCCTTTTCACGTCCGAGCATTGCTTTCCTGATAGAGTGGATGTTTTCCTTCCTCACTAAACAACGTGTTCAAGGATTGAAATCAAATACAGCTGATGACCCCTCAAAAGCTTGGGTCAGGCCTTTAGTAGTAAATAATTGCAGGGGCATACAGATTACTACTAGTGCAAAACACCAACCATTATATATGTCATTCTAAAGCTGAAACCTAAAGACCTGTAATCAGAGCAATAACAAAAGGGCTGTTTTAACTTGAGGTTGATTTGTTGCTTTGTATTACCGCTGTCACAGGGTTAGTAGCCTTTTTGCTCGTGGCACGTGCACGCACCCAGGTGAGGCCTCTCAAGTGACGGCCTTTGTAAATTTTCACCTTTCGTCTCTAATTTAAGCACAATGGTGCCGTTTCTCTGAGGGGCTCTCAGAGTGAGCCATAGACCTTTGCTCATTGTGTTTAAAGTGAGATAAGTGAGGGAAGAACGTAGAATAAAGGCATGGCTTATTTTACCTCATTTGTCATTGTTGTGGCTTCCTCTGGCATAAAGACTTGGCTCGTGCTTAGGACAACTGGCAGTTCATTTCCACCTATGTGCCATTAAGTATTAGACTTTACATTTGTATTATTTAAAAAAAAATGTTAAGAGACAGTAGAATTGTTGATGATTGTCCTTTTATAATATAATCACTGTAATCCAGTAGGGAGCCGATTATATAGATTTCCTCATAGCGTTGTTCACTGAGATTAATATAAAATTAGCAAATTAAGCCTAACAGCTACATATCGACTTTCTGGTTGACCTTATGCGAAGGACAACCTTCCAGTTGACTAGTCGGGTATGACCATGACAGATTCCAGACCTGATGGATACGGCACTGAGTACAGATCCCTGGTGCAGGCAGCAGCAAAGTGCTGTGTTCAGGCCAGTGAGTTAGTCCCTAGAGAGCCACCCTCTCCCAATACACAGATTCCTCTTCTAGTCTCTTCCCATTCATTACAGAGGACAGTCCTCTCGAAGGCTTCTCTTGCAACCACATGACTCGTATGCTTTCTGGTGCTGTGATTGCAGAGTCGAATCTTCCTTGTGAAGGAAACCATTGGCTTGATGACCTCCCAAACATAATATAGATAATGTTATGTCTGACTGTTACAAATGCATCATCAATAATCGCTGTAATCTTTTGCTTCCCCCCCCAGGACTACAAGGCATGCCAGGGGATTACCTGTCACACAGTGGCCCGGTGGGTATGGCTATGGGGCAACCAGGCTACAGTGCCTCCCAAATGCCCCACCACCCTGCTCAGTTGCGGCACGGCCCTTCCATGCGTTCCTACATCCCTGGACACCCCCACCACCCAGCGATGTTAATGCACGGAGGACCGCCACACCCTGCCATGCCCATGTCAGCCTCTAGCCCCCCTATGTTCAATCCAGGAGACCCTAACATGGGAGGACAATTCATGGACATCCATGCCCAGTAATTTACTAAAACGGATTCTTTAAATGACTGCGATGGACAGATGAGGAGCTGCGATTGGTTTTTCTGGGGCTTGCGAAGCACCGATTACATACTGACTTGTTACAGAGACTGAGGAGCTTGCATCTTGGCTATAAATTCGGACCAAGAAAGAAGCAGATTTCTGTATACTATGGGACACTTTAAAAGGAGGTGCCCTTTGCTTAGACACAAAAAGAAAGAAAGAGAGAGAAAGAAAGATTGAATTTATTACTATATCAGCCTCTAAAGGGGAGGGATGAGGACATACTGTATACTGTTGTAAAATTGCATTGGACTTTCATAAGAACTGGGAAAAAAGTATTGTAAATGCTATCGTATTGTTCTGCATATTATGCTGTTTCTAATAGATTTTTTTTAAAAAAGGATGTGAACTTTTTTTCTTTCCACACTATGTGTGTGCCATCTCCATAGACTTTTGGCCTCCTCCATAAATCACTTTGCGTTTAAACAAGAAAAAAATATATGTGAATAAATCAATAATTCATTGAATACATGTTTGCCAGGCCATTTTTTTTTTTTTTTTTTTTTTTTTTTGTCTTGTGGGAGGGCGGATTTTCCAAGACCCATCATGGCCTTAGGAAGAAACTGAGTGATATCTACCTGTCTGAGCCACATCCTCCTGCCTTTCTGGAGGTCTCCATTTTGCATTCCCAATTTGTACATCATAACTGAACTAGCCCAACATCACCATTGGAACCAATGAAAATTATTTTCACTTACCTTTACTGGATGTGTGAGAAGCTGAATGTGAAGAACAAGCAAGCGTAAATGATTTTGTGTGTGTGTGTGTGTGTGTGTGTGTGTGTGTGTGTGTGTGTGTGTGTGTGTGTGTGTGTGTGTGTGTGTGTGTGTGTGTGTAAAGCCAACCCATCAAACTTTCAGAGTTTAAGTTATAAATGGGATTTGGGATTCATATATGCTTTTGATTAAGCAAACCTGTTTTTTGGGATACTGATTTAACGTGTTGCTATCACTTGTTTGAATTTTGAAGAGTTTATGTATACATTGTAAATGAATAAATTTTGTGTAAAAAGAGGGGAACATGAGCTACTTTCATATATTTGTGGACTCCTGGCCTGGTTTGATTTGAGATAGGACTTGATGCTTTATGCTTACCGGATATAACCTTCAGGTTTTGTATGGCTGTCATTCACAAATACTACAAATCCTTTAAATATTTTGTGCAATTTGATGTCCTTATTTGTTTTCAGCTACCAAATAAGAGTGTAATACTCTCTGTTTCATTCAACATTAGATAACCCCCATTAGACAACTTTTACTTTTTTTTTTTTTTAAATACTGATGTTCAAAATGGTTCTATTATTCATTAGCCAATGTTCATTTTAATTTGATTGGCAGTTTTTTTTTCCTTGTTCATTTTGATAACCACATTACATGCTTTTCCCACCCTTAGTAATGAATCCAAAATTAAACTTCCTGATCTAATTCCCCAAACTATTACACTGAAGTGTTCAAATTTGTGATATGATCAGACATAAACCTAGAGCTTATGTTGGTGCTTGAATCAAACTTTATGGGTCTATAAGCCACCTATATTTTCAGCCAGGGATCATAATTTGAGACTTTTATAGGCTAGGCCTACAGGTTTATCCCATCTAAAATCTTTGGGTCACACCTTTCATTGCAGTGTCCACAGAGAAATTAAGTTCTGAGTAACACAAATGAACAGGAAGTTATTATTTTATGAGTGGCATGTAATTGCAAATTTTGTTGTAATTAATTAGAATAACACAAGTTACAAGAACACTGATAATTTACAGAACATGATCTGAACTTGAGGCGCTAATGCACAAGGTGAGTCCCACTTTTTTAAGACGTTATCATCCGTCGTCAAGCAGAATGAAATTGAGGACGTTTGTCATATTCAACTTTCCTACGTTTGCTAATGTGCAACAAATGTGCGGCCCGTTCGAAGGATCGAGGCTCAAACGGGGGGCTAGATGAGGTGGAGGGACGGATAAAGGAAGAATTATCCCCCGTTTAGCATTAAAATTCATTTAGATAAAATTGCCACAAACACTTAAATGGGAAGATTAGTTCCCCCTCACGCCTTATTTCACTCACTCAATGGCTCCGTCAAGAGCGCTTGAAACGGCATTATCCAGGCGGTGGCTGTTTCCAAGCTACCCGCTAAAACTGAGAGCCTAAATAATTCTAAACCAGACACAACGAGTCGACATGTATGTTTACGATGGATTCGATACGACTACGACATGGAGATGTGGTATATTCTTGTGGGAATTCTGAAAAACTTACCCAGCTTGTAACTAAACGGGTGATGTCAGTTAAACTACACTCCCATGATAAATCAATAACTTCCCTTTCTTAAACCCGTCTCTCAGTTTTCAACCGCCATTGTATTTTTATTACCTTCTCTTTGCCGAATGTTTTGCTCTCAAGCAACGCAGAACACAGGCGACGGTTTAATGACACCGTTTCAGCTCCTCAGATTAGAATTCCTCAACCATTCGCCATTCGGTGCTCTGGAGACACGGGCTGAGATAAATCCCATGTTTGACTGCCATCTTTAGGGGATCTGGAAAACTGTCCTTAAGGGGCATATATATATATTTAATATCTTGAAGTTTATCCAGGTTTTTCATTATGGACTGAATTAGTTAATTACTAAAATTAGATTTAAAAATACTTTTGATAATTTTACCTATGTGAAATGAAAGAAGCTAGTGTTTTTGTCACACTTTATATTAAGCCTACATGTTACCATATAGGCTAGCTACTACTGACTAACATTATGTAGCCTACAACATAATGTACAATATGTAGCCTAATATGTATAAACATTATGTAGCCTATGTCATATTTAATCATTCTTTTTTGGAGCACCCATTGTTTATCGTTGTCATTAATTATTTAAATGTGTAGGATAAAATATGAAGGCTAACAATAACAGCTAAGTGTATTAAGCGTTGTGTGTAGGCTATAGCTAGCCTATTGCCAATGCACAGCTATACCCTATATCAAAGATATGAATTTTAATAAATGTAGTAGGCTTAGTAGGCCTATCAGACATTAGGCCTACATACAGAACATTAGTTTAGAAATATCGGCTTGCTGTTAGTTCTGTTCTTCCTGCTGGGTAAGTAGCTAAGTTTCATAATGAGCGTTTCGTGACCTTTGCAAATGAACATGATTATTGATTTTCTTCATTTATCCGCAGTCAACGACATATAAAGACAACGCCTTTTCCATCTGTTGTTTAAGAAGAAAGAAGAAAGCTTTTATCTGGCTTTGACCACATACTGAACTCTGTGAGTAATGACTGAAAGAAATTTGTTCCATAAGCACAGAGGTGCCCAAACAGGACTTTCTGCCTCCCTTAAAGAGCAGCATGGGCTGTGCTGTTGCATGTTTCTGTCATCTGTACTCTGTATTCAAGTAGTTTTGCTTCAGTTTGAAAACTTTCACAAAGGGTCATGTGTCTTCGCAGCACGCAGGCAGTAGCAGTGGCAGATGCAAATGCGGTCCACTCTCCATTCATTGGTCATGTTTGAGAGGGTTATGTCCACGCTCCATGAAGTGTGTGTGTGTGTGTGTGTGTGTGTGTGTGTGTGTGTGTGTGTGTGTGTGTGTGTGTGTGTGTGTGTGCGTGTGTCAGTGACTTCTTGTATGTTAGTGAGAAATACCGCAGAAACAAAACAAGCACATTTACATTGTCCCACTCTGTATCAATTATTTTACTTGCAAATGTAATATAAATGAAGGCTTAAATAAAAATAACAACAATTATAAAAAATGTAGCATATATTATCATTTTACAGTACTGAAAACACTTAATGCAATTGTAGAAAACGCAACATTTCACGCTAGTTCAAGTGAAGTTTATCTTATAGTTTTATTGGGCCTGTTTATCATAAATTATCTTTTTAACTAACCGAATCAAATGATGTCTTTTAGTTTTGAAGGTCTCATAGACGACACATTTAAAATACACATTTCGGCAATCACACCAGGCCAACCCAAAACAAATAAACAACAGCATAAATAAATGATCAGCCAGGTTGATTTATATAAAATTGCAAGACCAATAAATAGAATTGTGAGAAACCGATGCCTGATGTGTCTGTATGAAATTGCAATTTTGTTTGACTAACGTCTCGAGCGTGTTACCACACATAGAATAATGTTATGTGGCAGCTGGTGGACTACCAGAGAGAAGTCTGGAGAGAAGAGATGGACTGTCCAAAACTGCAGGGCCATTTTGGATGTCATCTGTTTCCTTGGTGACTTCGCCCACCCCTGAAAGCCCCTGGGCTCCAGGATTGTTGGAGAGAAACGCGCTATTTTCTGCACTATCATCTATCACTGTCACCACGTAATGATTCCCCTCGCAGCTCCTTATTGATGTTTGTAATTGCATTATCTCATAAGGGGGTGATCAATGAAAGCGGGCTGCATTTGGGGGTCAGAGGATGCAGGATTGCTTTCTTGTCCGTTCAATTCAATAAGCGCTTATTATACAGCGTCGTACTCCACAATTAAAGAAAATATATATTTGTTACACAGAATAGAGAATAGCAGTGTTTTGTGTAACCTCGTGAAAGCCTATAAAAATGATGAACAACAATTAAGTGAACACATTCGACAAAATTTCTACATTTTACGTGCGTAAAGAGACATTTTGCTTGCAAAATAGCACAAAATTAAATTATTAAATGGTTTTAGAGTCTTTATGAGGACTGAACGCACGAATAGCCTTTTGTTTGTGCCAGAACGGACCTGAAGAATATGTTTAAAAACACCAAGTGACTTCTGTTTTGTTTTTTTTGTTTTTGTTTTTTTCCCTTCAAATTGCACTTGATGGCTTTAAGAAGTTGAGTCCAAAATGAGGCACGGAAATTAAGCAATAATATAGTGTTTCAGCTACCAGAGGGAGGGTTGGTAAGCCTACGAAGCAAACAAATGCGTCCATTGCAATGTATGACGGACGATAGTATAGCATTCCCACTGATGTAGCTACACATGAAGACAAGTGAGAATGATTCATCATGAAAACTGCACCAGAAATAAAAATAAACATTTAATTATTGTGTGTGTGTGTGTGTGTGTGTGTGTGTGTGTGTGTGTGTGTGTGTGTGTGTGTGTGTGTGTGTGTGTGTGTGTGTGTGTGTGGTTTCTCTTTATGTTTTACGCTAATGGCAGCCAATTTTGAAGTGTTTTGAATGGCGACGACACCATTGGAAATTTCAATATATTTATTTATACTGATGCATAACTTAAGCTCTTAGCTCTGCTATATGGCACAGAAGATCTGATAACAATATAGATATCAAATAGTCGGCGTATAGATTCTTGCAAATACTATGAAGTTGTTCCAGAAATTATTGTTATTAATAATAATTATTAATTCGTGTGGTAGGTTACTTATTTGACTGTTTAGAAGACAAAAGTAGGCTAGTAGTATATAGGTGAAGTAGAAGGAGCGCTGCTATGTTACAATCGGGGCATCGTGCAACAGAACCGTGTATATCTCTGAAGCTCTCTCTCACTTTCTCTCTCGATCACTATCAAGGTCACCACGGCTGCAGCTTACGAAGGACAAGAGCCGGCAAAGCAGCCTCGGATGTCAGTGAAAGGTGCGCCAGCCCGGCTCCCATCTTCACCTGGTGAGATCCGATCCAATAATAGCCGTTGTGTGTTAGGCTTTAATGAGAGCTCACCGACCCCCACCTGCCCAAAAGTCTCGATGAATGCCAAAACGCACTCAGCAGCATCATCTCTCCGCTCTCTTTTATGTTATGAGGTATTATGTTTCGCTTACAATAACCACTTATGTTCTCTCGTCGCTTTGATCCCGGTGAGACAGTGAAGTAGGCTACGATGCATCTGCTGTTAGGGGCGAAAGATAAACGCAACACACATTCAAAGAGAAAACTATCAAGTTATGAGAACTTCTGCATGATTGCGGCACTGAAGTACTATAGTATTTTATAAATAGAAAGCTTTTTTTCGATAACATTTCAACAAGACATAGGCTGAATAATTATAGGCTATTATTGATTCAGCTATAGCAACTCATATATAGTACGGCAAATAACTTATTAATTATATTAACGAATACATTCTATTTATTTTGTAATTATTATTATTATTATTTTATCTCTTACACCGCTTTCGTCGCAATATTGCTAACTTTCCTAAAGCAATTAATCACAATGAATATTCCGTATTAAAGGCATCAGGAGTGTCTTAATGCAAATCAATAAATCTGTGAAATGAGTAATCCTCTACTGAAGACTAATGAATTCGTATTATTAATTTCATTTTAATTTTAAATACCTCTTGAGAGAAACTTTGATACAGTATAAAATCCCTGTGTGTCACGTGACTGAAACCGAAGGTGAAAAGGTCACGACTACTTTAGGTAAATATGTGAGCTGCAAGTTGAGACAAGGCAGAGAGTCACAAATTCCACCCGCATAGCAGAAGAGTGATAAACCTCTGACCCGAGGCCAGTGGCCTCCTCATTTATTTATTTTCGGAGGCTGTAATTCGGTCTATGGGAACGTTTCGTTTTGATGTGCCAGTTTTGCTGCAAGAATCTGATGGACAACGAGCCAAGAATGACCAAGACCGATATATCAAAAAGAACCATTCAATAGTACATTACTGAATTACAGTAGTCTATTATAATAGCCTTCTTTTCAGTTTGAATAGGCTACCACTATCACACATTATGGTGAAACTCGAGAATTAATCAGTGGATTGACATATCGGTGAATCAAAGATTTAATTAAAAATATCTGAAAATAGCCTAATTAATAGTATTACATTGCTACGCGTTCATTAATTATAACAGCTTTCATTAACGACGGTATAAATAGCCGATACTGAATACACTTCTACATAGCTAATCATTATTTTTTAGAAATACTTAAAAAAATAATAATAAATAAAATAAAAGCAGTTGGCTATGTTTTTGTTTTGAGTCAGGTTTACTTGGGATAAGTCTTGTTGACCTTAACAAAACTTTTTATTACTGATTTTTTTTTCAAAGTCAAAATATCTGATATAAATAAATAAAAACAATAAAAAAAATAATCTGACCTTTTTTATAAAATGACTTCTTGCATGTTGGTCAAGAAAAAAATAATTACGCAGGGAAGCTTTATATATATATATATATATATATATATATATATATATATATATATATATATATATATATATATATATATATATACTTTTTGCAAATCCTAAAATTGTCCCACCAGGCATTTAGTTCATCTTGACGCGTTGGTCTGCTTTTCTTTGTGCTCTGAGCTGATTCTCTAGTAACTAATGCTGTAAATGAAACAGTTGTTTATTCACACATCAAGCTCCGTTTTAAGACAACCATTTCCTAATGATGAATTAAATCCGGCAGCGATTTCCAAGTAACACCCAGAGTGTATCTGAGCCTTACAGCGCGCATAATTATCAGCCACACATCCGTGGCGGGTTAAAAATGTCAGCAAGAAGCTCTCTCACCTTGTCAGTTTTTCGAAGTTGCGTGTTTTCACTTTCCCACCCTTAAGTCGTAGTGCGTGAATCAGACACCAATACTCTGTTATTGTTGCAGTGAAGAAGCGCACGCAGATCCACAGAATGGTATCAGAAATGTATTCGCAATGTTCATTAAGTAAATCTAATTATAAGTTTTGGTGTGCAGCTGTTTTTTTTTTTTTTTTTTTTTTTTTTTTACTTTTAATCAACGGGAATCATTTTCACACTTTATCACGAATGCATCACTTGTAAACACCGTGCAAGCGCGGAGAAACTATTATTTAGATAGAATGCAAATTCCTCAAGGGTGAAATAGACATGAACGTTATTTCTTTGTGCAGCTTCACGTCATTAACATCCAATAAAAGCTGTTTCAAGTTATTAGCCTATATCGTTATAGCAGACTTTTTAGCGTGATTGACAGTGCTTATTATAACAGGTTTTGTCATTGCAGAGGCATCAAAACAGATTATTCTGCTGGCTCATTCATGCATCCATTTGAAAATCTTTATATTTATCCATTTATTCATCTGTGTTTTTTTTTTTTTTTTTTTCAGTCATCCCTCACTGTAAGCTTATTGTTAAAGTACGAGTAGCTATTTTGCTTTTTTAACGCTTTGCAATGTCTGACTGTGAATCGGGCGTTAGACCATGTGACAGGCCGCAAGTTTATACCAGTAGGACTGTTTATTTTACACAAGCATTTTAAGGCGCACCCATTCAGGCAACGCAGGGATGGGCACTCTGCTGGATTACCAACTTAGCTACCATGGTGTCATGATGCCAAAATATTAGAACAACTGGGAAAGAATTTTCGGATACCCAAATCAAAAATATGCACAGTTTGGAACACTTAAAATAACCTGCTTACATGTCTTTGTATTATATGGAGAAAGGGACCCAGTTACAGTAATAGAAGCTTTCAGAGGTCTTAATCCTGAACCCAAAGCCACGCTTTCTGCTGTGTAGTTTATGGTCCATAGACAGTTTATAAAGAGCAATGTAGTCTATCAGACTGGCTGACTGCCTCTGCACAAGAGATTCAGTTAGAAAGAGTGTACTCACTCTTCTGTGAGGGTTTTCAGGTAACAGTGGGGAGCCCGTCAGCTACTTACCCTAAACCAAACATTAAAGGAAGTGGAAAAGCCACTTCTACCTCTTTAAACTGAAAAGCAGAGGAGAACATGAAAAATGGATGACATGACTTGCTATATATTGTTGTTCTGCCCCTGTGGTGTTGTATTTGGCCTGTACTTGACAGAATTAAATTGTACCATTGTTTGACAGAATGAATGCTGCTCATTTCTAAAACTAATTAATTAAATTATTTAATATTTGAATTGTGATTTTTTAATAACACTTTATTTTACAGTGTCCTTGTTACATTTTATATTATATTTTTTAAAGGCAAAACTATACATTTGTAACAACTTATTCTGTAAAAAGATTGGGTTTACACTTTTTAAGGTGTCTTTGTTACACTGTAATTATACATTTAAGTACTGAGTAATATTAATTATCTACATGTACTTACGATAGGGTTAGGGTTTGGTTTAGGGTTAGTTGCAATTACACATAATTTATAAATATTACTGGAGTAACTATATGTAACATGTAACAATGACACTTTAAAATAAAGTGATACCAAGATTGGTTTTACTTTATTTGGTAACACTTTATTTCAGTATCTTTGTTACATATGTTACATGCAGTTACTATAGTATTAACTAAAAATTATGCATAATTACACTGTAACATGGAGACCTTAAAATAAAAGGGTTACACTTTATTTTAAGGTGTCCTTTTTACAGTGTAATTATACATTTAAGTTCTGAGTAATATTTACAACGTACTTACTATCGGGTTAAGATTAAGGGTTACACTATTTTAGTCTGTGTTACACTGTAATTATACATTTAAGTACTGTGTAATATTAAGTAATTACATGTACAAGTTAGGATTAGGGTTATGTTTAGGGTTAGTTGCATGTATTTACACATTATGTATACTATAGTAACTACATGTAACATGTAACAATGACACTAAAATTAAGAAGATTGGTTATACTTTATTTGGTAACACTTTATTTTACAGTGTCCTTGTTACACGTTACATGTAGTTACTATAGTATGAACTAAAATTATACATAATTACATGCAACTAACTCTAAACCAAACCCCAATCCTAACCCTATTGTAAGTACATGTAGAAAATATTAGTATACAATACTTAAATGTATAATTACACTGTAACGTGGACACCTTAAAATAAAAGGGTTACACTTTATTTTAAGGTGTCATTGTTAGAGTGTAACTATACATTTAAGTACTGAGTAATATTAATTAACAACATGTACTTACTATAGGATTAGGATTAAGTTTGGATTAGTTGCATGTATTTATGCATAATTTTTAGTTATTACTATAGTAACTACATGTAACATGTGTAACAAGGACACTTAAATAAAGTGTTAACAAATAAATTAGAACCAACATAAGTTGTTACAAAGCTACAATTTTGCCTTTAAAAAAAAAAAAAAAGTAAATGCCTGCAATTCTCTGTTTTACGCAATATTATTTCCCACTCCACAGTGTTTTAACATCTATACCTGTGGCAATATGTTGAAAGAGCAATGAAGGATTAACTGAAGTGTGAGTAAGTCACAAATTCATTGATGCGTGAGAAACAGAACGCCCAAATATTTGAGCAGATTCAAAGATGTGCCACCTCCATTCCTGCATCTTTTTATGTATAAGATAAATCCCTCTCCACTTAGATTTAGAGGAAACAAATCCATCTGATAAGAGACCCCTTGCCCCGACCCCTCACACTTTACTTTGGACGAGGCTACACATTTAGCATAAAAGCTTTTAGTGCACCGTGCCACAGTTGAGGCAGGCTATTGTTAGGCTTTGTGATGGATTATCCTGAGATCCAACTAAGAATGTTAGTGTTACACGCTATAACATTTTTGAATTATTAGGGTTTGTATAAGCAGGGTCATCGGCACTAAATGGGATGTCAATGGGTAAAACACAACACGAAGATAAATAATAAGCACTTTAAATGAGTAACCTGAGTTGCACCTCTGCAGATCCGGGATAAAAGCATTATTTGAACTGAAGGGTGTTGGCTAAAGGGTTAAGAGGACAGGCAAACCGCTCTAATGCCGCCAGGTGTTTTGACTCGATTTTACATTAAAAACAACATCCATCAGCCTGAGTCGTGTTTTATTTTCGTTTACATCTTTGTTCTAGATTTATGCGCTGCTCTGATGTTGTATTAAAAATGACTTTCTCTTTCCTGACTATGCGTTATCATTCATCTTCATCAGTTTCACCTGCGTTTCAGTGAGTTATGCTAATTTCCTATACATGGAAAAGGATACCAATATTTTCACGGTTTTAGTGTAGACCACATTTGATGTCGTGATCATTTTAGGCCAGTGCTCGTAGTCGTTGTGGTGTAGGTTTTCTTTTCCATTCCACAATACGCACGGTTATGGAAAATACAGGTTTAGAAGACTATTTTAAGAAATGTGACTAGACGAATGCCTTAGGCAAAAGTATTTCAAATAAAAGAAAATGATGATACAAAATTCTCAAAGTTCTCTTGTTGTGGTGGTGTAGTCCATGCTCGCTCTTGGGACAACAGACCTTGATTTTTCACTTACAGCAGCAGTTCAGTTTACCGATGAATTGTAGCTGGGTGCTAAACTGCGTCCGGGCCGCAGTCAATGTTTATGTCTACCAATCAACTGCAGTGTGCTTATGTTATATGGTATTATGGACACAGCAACCTTAAAACATGCCAGGCGTATTCAGAGGGCTAGATTTATGACATGCTGAATTTCAGGAGCACGCTGGAGATGTATGTGTGAGAGGGTGTTTGTTTTTTTTCGGTGAAGAAAACCTCTATTGTTTATTCTACATGTGCCTGCAGATGATGCTTACATCTTATACAGTTTGTAGGCTTTTCTATTCTCATGAATGCATCTATCCATCCCTCACTCAAGAGTTGTATTTTTTGATTTCAAATAAAATCAATGCTTATGATTAAATGCTTTAGAGTGAAACTGAGGCATGTTGAAAATCTCACTTAAATTATGTTCATGATGCATTTACAATTAGCAGACATTATTTTTTTGTAAAATATATTATTAAAAGACTGTTTTGTGAAATATGGAAATATAAAAGATTGGTAATTAATATATCAGGAGCACAGACCGTGAAAGATCATTAAAGAAACAACCAATGAGAATCTGCTTGATAAATGCAAGATATACAGTGAATCATTTGTATGTGTTCTTTAAAATCACTCATTTGAATTGGTCACTGATGTTTACAGATAAAAAAAAAAAAAAAAACATGAATATTTGAAGCTTTCTAATAGTTTCTGCTAACTCTTGCTATAGGGCTAAAACAGCACTGTTTACTTGCAAGGTCACAGCATGAGAATATAAGTATACTGATTTTTATATCAAAAGATCATTATTTCTTTCCATAGCAATATCAGAATACTTCACATAAACAAAGACTCAGAGAACCATTTTAAATGGACCGCTCCCATTCAAGTTATATATATTACCACTTTTAATATAATAGTAAATATATATAATTTGGAAACACTTTAGGATGGGGAGCACATATTCACTATTAACTATGACTT
Organism: Chanodichthys erythropterus; assembly: GCF_024489055.1. NCBI lineage: Eukaryota > Metazoa > Chordata > Actinopteri > Cypriniformes > Xenocyprididae > Chanodichthys > Chanodichthys erythropterus. The sequence goes on along the minus strand of NC_090225.1, from coordinate 26,454,841 downwards.
TTGTCTCAATAAACTCTTCATTTACTGCTTATATTAATAGTTAGTTAGGTAGTTTTTGTAGCATTTAAGTTTTAGGTATGGGGTTGAAAAAAAGGATATGGGCATACAGAATATTGAGGCATTAATATGTGCTTTATAACTACCAATAAACAGCTAGTTAAAAATGAGAATTGTTCCCCATACTAAAGTGTTACCTATAATTTTATAATTATTTACATCACACTTCTTTTTTTTATATTTGTGAGAGTGAGAGTTTTACATAATTACATAAAGGTTACTTTATTATTTAAGATTACTATTGACTATTTATAAATAATTTATTTTTTAAACGAAATAAAAATAACACATTGACAGTATAGGACTTGAAAATTGACAGCATGTCACTTTATTACAGAATACACACAAAAAACAGAGACCACCCTTTTCAAAGAAACAAATAAATAATAAAATATTTTAATATTTTACATTTACCAGTTCACAATGGCAAACATGCAGTTTGAGGACAGAGGATGAAAATATTTATGCCTTTCAAGCTTTATAAAGGACACAAAAACACATGGTTCATATGATAAGTACATCATATTCCAAGTCTTCTAAAGTCATTTGATATTTGGTCAATTGACCAAATTGTATGTAATTATTCCTTAAAAGCCTTCCCCTCCAGTGTGCTGTTCAGGTGACAGAATCACTTTGTACTGTGTTCTTTCTTCCTTTCTGAAGTTTGAAAGCTCTAGTGACTATTGTATTTATTTGGAAAAGAGCAACAGCAAAATTCTTCAAAATTTCTGCTTTTGTGTTCCCTGGAAGAAAATCGGTCGTATTGGAACATATTGGAACAATATGAGGATGAGTAAATGATGACAGGTTTTCATTATTGGGTGAAGTAGTTGTTTCCATCCCGCTTTTTAAACAGGGATCAAGTTTTTGATTTGCTCAGATGAGCTTTTTTATTCATCGAGCTGCATGTGAGCAAAAAGCAAACAGACATTTAATCCTGACAGAGAGAACAACTTGACATCAATTTGTCCCTAGAGGGGACAGACAGAGAGTACTCAGGTCCTCTACACACACACACACACGCACCCACACATGCACACACACACACAGCCCCAGTGATAAATCCATAACCAAGTGCTATGCTATAAACGTAATGCTAACCATGGTTAAAATCAAGAGATATCTATATTTATTGTAACTTCCAGCTCCTTTTCTTTTCCTAGAGCTCTCTACACATGGAATCCCCATCGTGCAGGAACTTTAGTGATTGAGAGGTTTTTTGGACTTTCGGAACCCCAAGGGAGAGGTCAGTGGGCCAGAACACACTAGTGCGGACAGAGGGAGTTGCCCGTCCCTTAATCCCAGACTCTCTACATGGCCGTCCCTCAGAAGGAGAGGCCCAGGCCAAGGGGAGCATGGGGGAGTGTCTGGTAGAGGCCCAGTCAAACATCCCCCCCTCTTTTCCTCTTCTCCATAAGGTAAAAAAGCAGCCGAAAACCAAGGGGTGACTCAGAGGACACTGTGTCTTGTAAAACACATGCACTTAATATTAGAGCCATAAAACTTGTTAAATTAAAAGCTATTTTGGAAAATAGAAAGGGAAATATTTATGTGTCTGGCCCATGATAGAAGCCATTTTATCCCAGGGCCAAGGGTCTGCCAGGGCACAGGTAACTACTGTCAACAAGTGGGAAACCCTGCGGTACGAATTCTCAAGTGTGATGTGGTCCTTTTAACAGGCCTGCACAATTCATTTGACTCTGAAAAAAAAAGAAAAGAAAGAAAGACATGACATATATTAAGACGAGGTGAAATTAAGAATTAAGAATGAGGTGAAAATCCCCCTGGGCCGTTGTGTATGGTTCAGGCCTTAGAATAGTGTGAGAGACAAAACAAAAAGAGCTCTCAGTGATTGAAAAGCTGCAAAAAGCAATTATGATGTGAAAATATACAGACCTCTGGTTGTAGCCTCAGCAAACGCCATAAATCGTGCCGTGTGCTGTGTTTACACTGCGTTGACCTCACAGTGCCCGAACGGATTGATCGCTTTCTATCTGCACCATGGAGGACGCATGACCTATATAAACACAAAACTGTAAAAAAAAAAAGAAAGATATCAATTTTTAATTTTTCTAAAATTATCTTTATTTTTTAGTCACTTACAATGAAATTACAATTTAATTTTCCTAATGATTTTTATTACTTAGAAAACATTATTTTATATATTTTACTTTCACTCATATTATTTTTCATATGAACAGTGCAGTTTTTGAATGTGCCTTTAAATCTTTTGATGCTGCAAAATGCATTGGATGGTTTGACTTCCAAGGATTTTTCAATCTTTAATGTAAACCAGCAAGTACGTGAAGGAACTCCATAGAGTTCGGAAGATTTATGGACCATTTGATCTTAGAATGGAAAGGTGCTTTAAGGCCCACAAAGGTTTTGGTACATGTGTGTGTGTGTGTGTGTGTGTACATGCCCTTACTAAAACGACAGTGAAAAGCCATTATTATTAAAAATAATAAAAACACAGACGCACTCACACGCCGAAAGACACATGCGCAGACGTGCATTTACCCAAACACATAACCAAAATGCACTAAAAATTTACGGCTCTAACATTCCTACAGGGTCAAGCAATTTATCAAATCCTCCACATTCTGGTTTCAATTACACAGCCTATTGTGAAAAGCGGCTATTTTAGCAGGTTCATTTGACTCAGTAGGGGACGCGAAAGCTCTCCGTTAATGCGCCTTCTCCGAAGGCTGCTAGTTTGGGCCTTGCTGAGGAGCCGAGCCGGAGTTTTGCGAGAATAATGGACAGTGGCCTCCCTCTCTCTATCGGCTCTTAACAGAAAGGGCTATGACTGTGGTAGAGAGGTGATAAATCCACGTTTTATTACTGAAGAATTCCACTCTCTCCACAGGCCTGACAGCTCCCCACGTTCTCAGACCCTTTTGGACAATTTCGACACCGTGTCCATCTGGTTCTGATTAAGTCCCAACTGGCCTGCATCGCATCCAGAGACGAGATGGTGAGAGAGAAGAGAGAAAGGCGGCAAGGTGAGAACGAGGAAGAAATGGCAAGAGCCAAAATCAAAAGTGAGATCGACGGAGAGCGCCTGAAAGCCAATGCCAACAGCAGAAAGAGCCGTAACTGATGCCCAACATGGGCATCATTACTGCAACACAGTATTGTTACATCAATGGCCCAGCCATAGCCAAAAGACATTATTTGGAGTGAGTATCCAGCTTGTAGCTGGTGTTTATTAGCCTCTCTTCTGGCACCTGCTCCCACACAAAGCATGGCAGCAGTCTTACGCCCTCATTCTGCCTCTCTCTATCAAAAGGAATAGTTCACCCAAAATTGAAAAATGTCCTTATTTACTCACCTTCATATACCATCTTCGTGTGGTTTCTTTTTTCTGTGGAACACATAACATTTACTTCACTATTTACTAGGGATGCAACAAGTATCGGTATTGGGTCCGTTACTGTGCTCGTCTATACTCTTACTCGTAGTCATCAAAATACCAACAACCGATACCACGTAGAGTACAGTGACAAAGAAACACCGACAACAGAGCAAACAGAGAGATGAATGGATGTCTATGAAGCAAATGTATTGAATTAATAGAATGCTAAACAGATTAAATATTTAGGCCTATATAGCTGCTGTGCGAAAGCTGATAAGAGATTGCGGAGCGTATCGACCGTGCAGCGGCCCAGGAGCGAAATCTTATCAAGCCCATCCCTTTTTCACAGACATCGCTGGAAAGTTTGTAGTTCGGTCGGATATGGCAATAGTATAGAAAGTACAATGAAGATCATATTATTAATGTTAAAACAGAGAGAGCGCGCACTTCTGTTGCATGCTCTCGATTGCCAAATCGTATGTGCAAGTAACTGTTATATGATTTTTGTATAATGAGTGGTTCCCTACAGTATTACAGGAAGGCGGTACAGTAATCACGTGACATTTTCTGTGCTCAAACATCTGAAGAAAGCTGCCTCTCAGACAGCTAAAATAGCCTGTTAAATCAAATTCTCTTGTCCTCTTGCGCTTGAGTGGACAAATTCTCACAAAATTATGTCAAAATTACAGTAGTGCACAACACAACACAATTTAAAAAGCAAACATAAGTTCACAGCACAACGAAATCGAGCCACAACGGAAATGCTTCTAACCACTAGGGGGCTCTCGGAGCTCGATAAAGTTAGTTTTCCTTGCCAATGTTCTATAGAGTCGGTAGTGATATCAATACCACAATAAGTTTTAATAGTATGTAACCACTGTATATCAACATGAAATATTAATTCAAAATCACAGACGTGAACAATAACTTCATATTTATACCTGTGAATGATTTGACGCGCTTACCACGGCGCATGATGAAGGGAACGTCTGCCAATTCCACCAAGTGGTTAAAAGTGGTTTGTTTTAACATTTAAAAACAGACATGTTCAAATTCCAAAGCTTGTAGTAGGTTTCTATTGGTAAGACTGACTTTTTGATAATTCATACAGGGAGGTATAATTTCAGTCAGTCTTATAGCAGCAACTAAAAACTTTGGAATTTGAACATGTCTGTTTTTAAATGTTAAAACAAACCACTTTTAACCACTTGTTGGAATTGGCAGACGTTCCCTCCATCATGCGTCGTGGTAGCGCGTCAAATCATTCACAGTTATAAAAATGAAGCTATTGTGCCCGTACTAGGTGATTTTGAATTAATATTTCATGTCGATATACAATGTTTACATACATAAAACTAATCATGGTATTTATATCTTTGTAAGACTCTATAGAACAGTGGCAAGGAAAAATATCTTTACCGAGCTCTGAGAGCCCCCTAGTGGTCGGGAGCATTTCCGTTGTGTTGTGGCTCGATTTCGTTGTGTTGTGGCTTGTTTCTGTTGTGCTGTGAACTTATGTTTTCTTTTTTGTTGTTTTGTGCACTACTGGGCCACCGTACAAAATGCCCCTATAGGCAAGTGTCTGTAATTATGAAACATAGTTGGTTATGTCTTAAGTGAATGTAAACAGTTGAGAAAGAAAACGTGTGTGTAACAGTATGATGGAAACGTGCAGCTCATAATAAAAATAAATAAATAAATAAAATAAAAAATGCAATGAAAATACAGGTATCAGTACTCTGTATCAGCAAGTACTAAAAATAAGTATCGGTATCGACTCGTTATGGAAAAAGTGGTATCGGTGCATCCCTGCTATTTACTAAAACTCATTCTTAACATTCAATCTGGTGCATCATGTTTGACCAAATGATGATTTCATAAGTCATCAATGGACTTTTTTTAATCGAAACATTGAAATTTTGCGTGGCTGTTCAGATAATCACACCAAATCATAACCCAAATATTTCCCTAAGCAAAACTCACTGTCAGCATCTGGCCAACTCTCACCACAACAACCTTCACTCCCATATCTCACTGATTAAACAGTCATCAGCATCAGCACACTCAAAGGTTAACCAGCCTCTGTTCTTCCCACAGAAAATGCCAGTGGAGATGGATTAAAGGAATAAACACCGTATTAAAGGATACTGTACAATCCAGTACTTATATCTCACAATGGAATAGGGAGGTAATGTGCATGTGTGTGTGTGTGTGTGTGTGTGTGATGGGAAGGGAGGTGGGGCAGATGGTGGAGGTGTCATGGTGTGTCTGACCCTGTGGAGACCCCACGCCTCATCAGACGATGAAACTCACCTACGCAGCTCGGCCTTTTCTCTTGAAGAGGTTTCTCTGTAAAAATAGTGGTATTAATAAAAAACAGATGTGGACATGGACAGCCGCAGTCCAGCACTCAACATGTGCCTCCGATTCTCACAATGAAAGAATACTTCTGTATATATACAGATTAATAAAATGGAAAATCATCATTCAGCACCTTTATACCCAAGTGATGAATAATGATTTTATGAATAGCTGTATCTTTTTTTGCTATAAATTCAAGTGAAAATGAAAACCTAGATTTAAAAAAAAAAAAAATAATATTTACACTGCATGATAATTTTACAAATCATTACACAGGCTATATAGAGATCATATAATATGGGAGAGTTTAGCTACTGTTTGGGACGAGGATGCACATAACTGTGGAATAACAATATCATTAAAAGCCAGAGCGGACAAATAAATCATTATTGCCATTAATGTCTGCTAGCCTATTCAAATAGGCTTCTCTTTCCTAAAGTCTACCATCTGTGTGGGCTTGTGTTATATTCAAATCACCATAATCAACTTTGCTGTGCATGCTGCATCTGGAAACAATAATTAATGGCATTGTTTAAAACCTAATTTTTGCATCCTTGATAAATGAATAGATTGTTAATGGTATCATTTGAATAAAAAATGAAAGCTTAAAAAATAGCATATCAGGAGGAGGGGACCGGGTGCGTGTTGATCTGCAATGAAAAACGCTCCAATCTGTGCCATGTTTACGGTTATTTTGAGACTGGGAGTGTTGTAATGGTATTCTTTAAAGGAAATCTTAGTTCAATAATCATAAAAATAAAAATGAGATAAGAAAGCTATTTCATGCTCCGACATCACTCTGTCTAGAATTCCCAAAGAAATGCAATCAAGCCTCTGTCATCACCTGCCATCTGAGCCTTATTCATGTCATATCATCATTTCGCCCCTGCAGAACTAATTTCACACAGCCTGCTGATTTTTATGCTTTGGCTTTTCAAAGAATATTTATCATAATCTACCATTTCAGGTTTTGTAGTGTATTCCTTTTCTTTGAGGTCAACCATATTGTGGGATTAGGTGATTTTTATGAGCAATTATCAGAAAAATGACAAGCTTCTAAGAAACGCAAAGCAAATGAAGTGACAAAATAAATGATTAAATAAATCAGATTTCCCTGATTTTCATAGGTTCGGGAAATAATAAAGATTGTTACTGCACGGGAACTCAAAGGCCCAATTAAATATGATGGATCACATTGCTTGTGATTTTATCCGCTATTGATGAGTGTGAGCTTTGGCTGCAAGAAAAACAGAAATGCAAGAAGTAGAAACCTTACGTCGAACTATATCAATTCCCACTTAAACTCGGTGACATGCTTCTTAAACTGAATGGAAAACTGAATTTAACACATAAACACTCCAGATTTGTTTTAACACAGATATGACGCAGACCGATACGTCTCCTGTAAGCAGCGCTCGGACTGCGATGACATTGATTATGATTTTCAGCCTCTCTGAGGTTGATCTGCCCGCCAGCACAGTCAGACTGACCCGCTAATGCCATATGTCTAGAGTAAGAGCTTCTAAAGGGAAATCTGACTCTGGTCAAACTGAACTGTGGTAAAAATCACTCTGCCTGGTGTTATTTCTGACACGCCGGCCACTATTTTTTGAAAGTTTGCGTTGACAGAGATTTTAAATCAGCCTGACACAGCTTCATGAATGCTCACAGGTGAGCTCAAGACAAGCACAATTTACGAGTCAGCTTGGAGAGCAGCCTCACAGAGATGGGGGAAGTGTGAACAAATTAATTTATTTTGGTAATCTCTCTCTGTCTCTCTCTCTCTTTTTGCTGTCTTTGTCAAAATGAATGACAACAATTTGGCTGAGGATCTGGGATGTGCAGGCAGCATTGACAGGCGAATTATCAGGGGCCCGGCGCTCCTTATTATCAGCGGAGAACTCATCAGAGGTGCGGGTCCAGGAGTCCTCTCTGCTGTCACTATCTGTCAGTAGGACAAGCTCTGCTGCAAGGGCCAGCTGACAGGTCATTTCAACAATAACAATTACTCCGATTACTGGTGTCATAAACAATTCACCCAAGGCAGAGCAATAACAAAGCTTTATAATTCACAGCCACATAAATAAATGCCAGCAGGTAACAAGTAATTTACCAGAGGAATGGATCCCAATACATGACGCCTTTCATTGTTGCGGGGCAAATGAAAGCCAGGCGCTGGAAACATACATGATAACAAGAAACAGGAATTCAGCCATTAGAGAAATTACACATTAAACCACTGCACAAGGTGTGCAACATTACAATACAGTACAATAATACTAAAAAAGACAAGATAGATAGCATTAATACAATCATAGCTTATATATAAGCAAATTTGACAATATTAAAATATTACAAAAATTATATCGTATATATGCACTGATATTTAAAAAAAAAAAAGAATGCGTGTGTTGAGCTGTATAAATGTGGCAGCGCGTCTGATACGGACAGACATCCGCTATCCGCCCAGCAGCACTTCGACAATTCCAAAATCCCTAATGAGGAGAGCTGTGGAGCAATTAACACATGTCAAACTCGCCATCATCAGGTGCCTCTCTAATTTTCTCACTAGGGCTGCATTTTTCTTCTCTTTCTGTGTGTCTATACCCGCGGGCACGTACGTGGGATTCAGATTCTGCTCTGCTGATTTCTGTTGTTCTGTCGCGCGCACAGCTCTTCTGTGATCACGAGCTCGCGAATCCTTCTCTCGACACTCGATGTCTGTCTTTTAGAAGCAGTCAAATGAGACAGATGCTTAAGAAGAAATAATCGCAGCGCTCGCGATGCCCATCGACCTCATTGCTGACAAAAACACCCTCAAATGACATTACTACAGGCTAAAATGGTTTACCTCAAAATCACGCGCCGTTTCCAGTGAATTTTACAAAACATTTTTTTTTCTTGATTTGATGTTAATATTCTATTCTATTCTATTCTATTCTATTCTATTCTATTCTATTCTATTTTATTCTATTCTATTCTATTCTTCGATGTAAAGATGCGCCAACATTAATAAATAATGATAAACATTATCATTAATGTAAAATAAAACAACATATTTAAAAATATATATTATAAAATATAATATAGGTTACTCTGACATGATTGTCTCTTGTAATGTCACCTGTTAAGACGTAAAGCATATTCTCGCTTTGTCAAATAATTCGATTTTCAAATAATTGACAAACTCCTCAGATCAGCCCTCAGTCATTTGGCTGAATTTTAAACGAGCATTTATATTAAAAACGACACATACACTATAGCTAATTCCAAAATGTTTAATAATAAAATACATTGATATTATAAAATGATGCTTAACGAAAAAAAATAACACGCATGAAAATGCAAATATAATATCAGTTAAAAGGATAAATTATTACATTTCTGCCCTCTTCCCAGCGACATAAAAGAGTGAGAGAATCAAACCCGAGAAGACGACACGCTTCAGAAAACTGTTGATGACTCTCCACAAATTCAATTACTTGAGAAATTACAGCTCTTTTATATGAAGAAGAGAAAATCGATTCTGATCATGTTTGTTATAAAATGACACTGCCTTCATTTTCTTAGATGTAGGCAAATTAATTAGCATCATACATAAACATTCTATATTCAGTATTTATTAGAAATGTATGTATTTTCGTGTAAAAATCATAAGTTTGCAACAGCAATAAATAAGTTTACCAAAAGGAGAAAATCACACCTTTAATTATTTATAATAGCCATAACTGTAAACATCACATTTTTCCCCGTCAGCTAATTAACAAATGACATGAGTTGTAAGCATTGGTTCACCATGCCTAAGAATTACATTTACAAATGAATGTGCCAAGATTACATACAGCAAAACACTCAATCATTTTTCTGCCAACATTCCATCCTATCCATAAGGATGCTCCTGACATTTCTAATTATTCCAACTAAAGCTGATTGAATATATCACGATCCAGCTTCACCCTGGCTTCTGATTAACTGAACTAGTTAAGCACAATTCCACGGGGTGTAATTGAACAAAAGCCCGTTGCCTACAGTGGAGGATGAGAAAATGTGCTTTTGTTACCAGTCCTCAGATGAGAGAGATAGTAGAGCTCATCCTGCTGCTGGTTTGGGGAGGGGGGGACTCGCTCCTCTCTCAGTCAGCTGCAGTTCGTCTTCTCTTCTTGGACCACCATCCTTTTTGGGTTGTGCATCTCATTTGCATACATTTGTTTCCAGCCAAGGAGGCCTTCAGCTCATTAAGGCGTTCTCTTACAATCTCCCAGAATCCTGCTGCTCCCAGCCACTACCTGCTGCGGAACGAGAACACTGCTAGGCGCAGGGGGAAAAAAAAGAAAGAAAAGAAAAGAAAAAGGAGAGGGGAAGAAAGCAGAAGGGAGGGGGGAAAAGGCAACACGTTCTTCAGTCCAAAACAAAAGACGAGGGCTGGTATAAAGGAATCCACTGTGTGTGTTTGTGCCTTGTTTTCTACTCTCCCTTGGAAGCGGGCACCGTTTTGTGTTAAGTAGCCTCCTGTCATGACAGATACCTCTGTGGGTCAAGAGTCAAAGTTGAGGGGAGGGTCAGCAGCACAACATGCGAGCCAAGCGCTGAACTGGATACCTATCTGCCTGTGGACAGTACTGGCGTTTGGGTGTTTTTTTCTAAGGTACACTCTTAAAAAATAAAGGTGCTTTATTGGCATCAGTGGTTCCATGAAGAACCTTTAACATCCACGGAAGCTTTCCATTGAAGGTTCTTTATAGGTTCTTTAGATTTTTAAATGCTCTTTACACTAAGGAAAAAAGATTATTTCAAAGAAAAGTTCACAAAAAGGTTCTTTTATAGAATTGCTGTGGAACCTTTATTTTTAAGAGTGACTCTAAAACTTCTGAGGGGGTTTCCATGTTTTATGGGGACATTTTTATACTGTATAAATGGTATATTCTGTCCCCTTACCCTAACCCTACCCCTAAATCTATCCATCACAGAAAACTTTCTACTATTTTTTATATATATATATATATATATATATATATATATATATATATATATATATATATATATATATATATATATATATATATATATATATATAGTGTCAGGGTAATAATTACATTTCTGCAAAAATATTTTATTTCTATACTTTTTGCTAAATTAATATTTTATTAATATTTATTAATACTTACTTTTTATTATTATTATTATTTATTAATTTATTTGTTGTGCCAGGGTAATAATATTAATATCAAATTATATTTCTGTATTAAATTTCTATTTTTTTTATTTCTATATTTTATTTCTATATTTTTCGCAAAATTGATATTTTAATTTTACTTATTAATACTTAAATTGTAATATACATATAATTTTCTTTTATTATTATTATTATTATTTCTTCTTTTTTTTTCTTGATTTCTATGATTTATAAGTTTCCTGGACCAAAAAAAAAAAAAAAAAAATGTCCCCACATGGTCAAAAATTTACTGGTATTACTATACTTGTGGGGACATTTGGTCCCCATAATGTACACTTAAAAAAATGCTGGGTTAAAAACAACCCAAGTTGGGTTAAAAATGGAGAAACCCAGCAATTGGGCTGTTTTGACCCAGCGGATTATTAATTTCCAACCTATTTTGGGTTCATTTTAAGGCAGCCATATAATTTTTAAACAGAAGTTGGGTTAAATAAAACTGCCCAGCATGTTGGGCAAATATTATGGGTCAAAACAACCCAGTCACTGGGTTTGTCCATTTTCAACCTTACTTGGGTTGTTTTTAACCCAGCATTTTTTTTTTTTTTTTTTTTGGAATGTAGGGAATACCACACTGTAAAAAATTATTTTCATAATTTGTTATCACACCATTTTTTCCTTTGTCATAACAATTTAAATATGTAATGTGGTTCAGATAACATAATATTTTGAGTTTCTGTTGATTAAACTAATCGTCTTCATTGTATTAACTCAAATTTTTAATTTCACTGAACTCAAAATTTTAAGGCAACCAGGTAACTTCCTTTTTTAAGTTAAACCAACAATTCTTTTTTACAGTGCAGGAACACACACACACACACACACACACACACACACACACACACACACACACACACACACACACACACACACACACACACACACACACAGTGAGCACATTCCATAGGTGTAATTGTTTTTATACTGTACAAACTGTACATTCTTTCCCCCTTCCACTAAACCTACCCATCACATTTTTAATAAAACATTGTTTAGTATGGTTTTAAAGCTATTTTAAATTTGAGGACTCATGAAATGTCCTCATCTTTCATGTTTACGTTGTAATGCACACACCCAACAAACCTGTAGCAAATTGTACATCACTAAAAGAAAATGTGAGTGGTGCTTGCCTGTGCAAATTTGCTGTAGATTGCTGCTATTCAATTGTTAGGGTGCTTTGAGTTGTTTTTAGCACACTGCTTCTATGGTTGCTATAGTGTTCGCTGTGGTTGCTAAGTGGTTGTTTACTGGCCCAGCCTATAAGTCTCTACATGCTGTATTGGTTTCTAGAAATGCTCCAGCTTCCTCCTTCCATGACGGTCTGTGAGCTTTTTTGTTTACAAGGTGAAAATTGTAAGACTGATTGCTTGGGAAACTAACAGCACACCTCTTCTCAATAAGCCGCATGATTTGAAGTATCATTCACGTCAGTAGCACAGATGGTGTTGGACAAGATTCAAACCAAAGTATAGTTCTTAGCGTTTAAATCCATATCCCTGAGTATACGAGAAAGAGTAATAGTGATGCTTGCCTTAGCAAACACCACTAATAAACAGACCATTGAGTCTGAAGGCAAGGGTAAATGCTGATATGGGGTGAAGTGCTGGAGTGACTTGAGTTTATTTAAAGCATGACGACCCCTGGCCAAAACCTGCTTCAGTGGAGGGATGAATAAAATTTTAATGGCTCATAAAACACAGCAATTCCTCTCAGTGCGTTTTTTGACCGCATTATTCGTGGCCGCGCCGTGTCGCCTCTTTTTGTCTGCAAAGTGAAAAGCTGCAGTGAGTGGCCACGGCTGGAGCTCTACTGGCATGAAGAGAGGTGGGAAGAAAAGGAAAGCCATGAATACGACGGCATGATTAGTGGAGGGAAAGAGACTTTCACACGCGCACACACACACACACACACACACACAAGTACACGTTTACTTATCTAAATGAGCACATACCAGAGACTTCTATTGTATTACATTCAGCTAAATATATTTTCCATCCCCTAAAAACCTTTTTTGCATTTTACGATTTTTATTAAGGCATTTTTTAAAATGTGTTTATTGAGCAGTTTTCCTCAAGGGAACAGTTGTCTGTAGGTGATTTCAAGTTTTACCATCCTAGTGGGGACATTTGGTCCCCCTTTGTGGGCAAAATCTGACCCCCCCACCCCCCAAATTAAATAAAGCAAATTAAAAAACAACCACACCGCTAGATATATATAGTAACACTTTATTTTTAACATGATCAGTGTTGGGTGTAAATAATTACTAAGTAATCTAATTTCTGTGATTTAATTACTTTTTCCTTGAAAAAGTACTCTTAATTTTTTCTATAATTAGTTACTTCTAATGTAACTGCATTAAATACTTTATAGACTATACAACAATTCCACATAAAACAATAGTGGATATAACATCAAACTTTAATGTTAAAATGTATGTTTTTAATGTAACCTTCTCCCTTTACACACTTTGGTCAGTTCAAAAATAATTTATGCAAATGAATATGGTTCATTTGAAAGAATGAAAAGAGCAGTTTCATGTCTATTGTATTGATATGGGATTTAGAAAGTAATTTGTAGTAAGTAATCCAGAGAGTAATTAGAACAGTAATCTAATTACACTGCTGAAGATGTAATTAGTAGCTACAGCAGTAATGAATTACTTTTTTAGAGTAACTTGTCCAACACTGAACATGATATAGTTACATATTACATGTACTCAATATAGTAAAAACGGTAAATTAGGCATAATTACAAGCAACTAAACATAAACCAAACCTGGTTACACTTTATTCTTCAGAGTAATTGTTACATATGTTACATGTAGTTACTATAGTATTAACTATAAATTATGCCTATAATTACATGCAACTAACCGTAAACCAAGCCCTAACTCTAGTACATGTAGTTAATTAATATTAATCACTACATAAATGTATAATTACAATGTAACAATGTTACACTTTATTTTAAGGTTTCCGTGTTACAGTGTAATTATACATTCAAGTAGTGAGTAATATTAACTGCATGCACTCACTATAGGCTTAGAGTTAGGATGAGGGTTTGTTTGAGGGTTAGTTGCATGTAATTATGCATAATTTATAGTCATTACAACAGTAACGACATGTAACAATGGCACTAAAATAAAGTGTTACCAAATAAATTGTAACCCCAAATCCTAACCCTATATTAAATATATGTAGTTAATTAATATTATTTCATACTTATTTGTGTAATTACATTGTAACAATGTCACCTTAAAATAAGGTGTAACCTTATTATTTATTTGTTTATTTACTTAATAATATTCCAACTGTCCCAAAGGGAAATTTTGTCATATTAAGCTTAGTACAAGGAACAAACTAAACCCAACACACATAAAGATGAAGAGTAAAAACTGTCACTTTCAAAAGCTTTCAGATGTAAAGCCAGTAGGCACAAGCACAATGGGAGGGGGGGTTAAAAAAATCAAGCATTGTCTCTTGATTAAAAAACCCTCTCAGCCATATTCATGTTTGCTCCACCCATGACATGCGCCATTTGCTTGCATGGAAATGGCCCTGGTGTTGATTCACCAGTCGAGCTGGCCCGGGGGCTGGATAAATAAACATGCATCTGTTGTGTTATTTAATGCTCTGCATCTTAACTGTTGTGTCCGAGTCTGCAGGCTCCACGAGGCGCAGCTCAGCCGCCCGTCTGCCCTCAGCACGACAGCTAATGCTGTTAGCATAGCGGCAATCCATCATTCTCTGTATGCATGTGTCTGAGAAAACGTATGAAAGAAATAGAGATGTAAGCTGGATCTCCCTGTGTGCTTGCTTTCAGAGTTTGTGTGTATTAGGGGATTATGGAGAGCGGGTGTCAGACAGGACTCTATATCCCTGCTCAGTGTCAGTGCTCACCACGGCTGCTCAGGGTTTCAGCTTTTCGCTGAACACTTTAGGGGTTTGTTACGAAATGTCGGGGCTGTAATTTATTTTTATTAATCAGTTTTTGGCAGGTATGCTGCATATCTGAAATATAGTGTAAAGTTTATTACTTTAAGGGGGTTTGCATTGTTTTGAATAAAAAAAAATACATTAAAGTTTGAAAGCCTCCAACTGACTCAAAATCTAATTAAGCGCAATGAAGTCATCATAATATTTGCATAAATGCAATTGGTATTCTTTCGTACATCTATTTGCATAATGAATTGCAATTAGTTTTTTTCTTTTTCCATATTTATCCCTTCACTCTGTATGTTACTATCAGTTTTGCATGTTACTCTCTCACTTTCTGTATTTTGTTAAAATGATAACTTTTCTGAGTATAATTTTCTCTTAAATTGCCTTACAATCAGTTGTTTCCTTCAGCACTGTAAAAAAATATATATTTTCATGATTTGTTATCACAACATTTTTTTCTTTTGTCAAATCGACTTCATCAGATAACATCATATTTTGAGTTTCTGTTGATTAAATCAATCACCTTCATTGTATTAACTCAAATTTTTAATTTCAATGAACTCAAAATTTTAAGGCAACAGGTAACTTACTTTTTTATGTTAAACCAACAATTCTTTTTTACAATGAGGGAATAAACATATATCTATATTTAAATCTATACACACTACCAGCCAAATGTTTGGAATAATTATAATTTTAAAAAATGTCTTTTATGCTCACCAAGGCTACATATTTGAGCAAAAATACAGTGAAAAAGAATTATATTAAATATTGTAGGATCATGTGACACTGAAGACTGGAGTAATGATGCTGGAAATTTAGCTTTGCATCACAGGAATAAATTAATTAACTCAAATATATTACAGTAGAAGTTTAATTGTAATAATATTTCACAATATTACTGTTTTTACTGTATTTTTGATTAAATAAATTATATATATATATATATATATATATATATATATATATATATATATATATATATATATATATATATATATATATATATATATATATATAATTAAATTCCAAAGTTCACTGAAATGAACATAAATGAGCATTATTATTATTCAGACCTTTCTAATGATGACAAATAGACCCAGTGCTTTGGAAAATTAGCATGGAGGTTTGTTTATATGAACAGAATTTGTAGACAAAAAGGTTTATACGTTGGTTTTAGATTGTTTGTGTATACGGAGGACTAGAGCCCTGCTCTTGAACTGTGGATCTGCTCAGGTCGTGAGACTGTAAATATACAGGCAGAGACCTGAACCGATAAATCTCTCTGTGCAGTACTCATGACCTGAACTGTGTTAACAACACCGACTGCATACAAGTTACTTATCTGTTTCTCTCATGCAGCCTATAGCCTACATAATGAAATGTAGCATGATGTCTAAAGCGATATGGATATTTGACACTCTTTTATTTTTCATAATTTGTTACAGAAAGATGCATTTGGTATCAATATTTTAGGAGTTAAGAAGCATTTTGCCAAACCATAATGATTTTTCAGGGAGGATTTTATCCTTTTAAACATAGTTGTTTGTTTTGTAAAACTCCCAGAGTCTTAAATTTATTTGTGTTCTCTCAAGGGCACATATACAAAAGTGAATAAATGGAAAGGCATTTTATCATATTTTTGGCATCCTTATTCACCTAAGACATGCTGTGACAGTTCCAGTTTGATCGCAAGCCATTATTCCATACTCTTTTTTTTTTAATATTTTATCATAAGAGAAATACAAATCTTACACACAACAAATGTGATTCTCCTTGAGTATTGTTATTTTAATTTGTTTTGTTCTTTCATTTTTATTTTTTCCTTCTAAGCTGTGAATGCACATGTTGGGCAGTGTGTAATTTTAATTGATTTTCATTGTTTTTCTTCTCTTATTTACCATTTGTTTGGATTCACTGTGCGAATAAACATCACCTGGTGCCTGGGCTTTCTTTGTCTCTTGCACAATGCACAAAATCTCAAGGCGCTTTAACGTTACCCTGGCAAAAAAAAAAAAAAAAAAAGAAAAAAAAAGAAGAAATAATAATAATAATAATAATAATAAAAGAAAATTATATGTATATTACAATTTAAGTATTAATAAGTAAAATTAAAATATCAATTTTGCAAAAAATATAGAAATAGGTTGAAAAAAATAGAAATTTAATACAGAAATATAATTTGATATTAATATTATTACCCTGGCACAACAAATAAATGAATAAATAATAATAATAATAATAACAATTAAGTATTAATGAATATTAATAAAATATTAATTTAGCAAAAAGTATAGAAATAAAATATTTTTGCAGAAATGTAATTATTTCCCTGACACTATATATATATATATATATATATATATATATATATATATATATATATATATATATATATATATATATATATATATACACATATATGAATTATTATATATATTTTACACATTAAGTATTAATAAGTTTTAATTAAATTTCGCAAAACAATATATATTACATTTTATTTGATATTATTATTATTAAACAAATAGTCACACAAATAAACAAATAAATAATTAAATGAATGAAAAAGTAATAAACACACACATTAAACAAATAAATAGATTATGTGTATATAGAATTTAAAATCAAATTAACCACAATGATAATATAATATTTATATAATATATAAATATAATATAATATAATATAATATTTTTTAATAATGAAATGTGAGTAATATTCTTCTAGAAATATTTGTCTTTTCTTTTTCCATATATTTATCCATTTACTTTTATGTTACTATCAATCTCTCTCTCCTTCTCACTTTTTGCTATGCTTATTGTAACATGAATTTTTAACCCCTTAACTGTCACCGTCCCACAGGTGGGACGTTTGCCATTACATATTTAAAACAGTAATATTCTATACTAAACCTAAACGAATCTTGACAAACTATATATCATTTGAAAGCTTAGAATCTCTAGTTTACATATTTGGTATTTCCAAAATAAATTACATAGGAGCAGTAATTTATCAATTTGCAACAAGCATATTTTCATACTCATAAGGCATGTTCAGACCTTTATTTTGAAATTGCAATGAACATGAAAAATCATTAAAGATTGGTTGAAACATGTTTGTTTTCATGCCAAGAGTTCAAAAGATAAAATCCATTCAATTTTTTGAGAAAAAAAGGTCTGAAAATGTTTTTAATAGGAAAAAAAATACATTTATGATTGTGGCGCCGATCTATAACCTAGGCCTACATACATGTTATTTTTATGTTTATTAGAGGCTGAATTCATATCAAATTCTGCCAAAATTCCCATACTACTTCTATATAGGATATCTACTTCATAAATTGTATGAAAATAATGTAAATATATGGTTCAGATCACTCAAACCACATATGGAAATGGAGGCGCCTTTATATGGTCAGTAATGGAGCTTGGTTGTCATCTAGTGAAAAAGTGTGGTACTGCGCCCAAACAAAATCTTACTGAAAGCTCATTTTTTGAGATATCAACCTGAAATTTGGAACACAACTTGTTCAGATTTTTGGCTTTGATTTCCTTGCAGCTTTAGAGTAAAACTTGTTTTGTAAAATATATATTTTATGTAAAATATAAAATATTATATTTTTACATTTTACATTTTCATAAACATAAACTTCTATAACTTTTTTTCTGTTTCACTTACATAAGTTTTTTCACATCTACAATAATCTGCCAAATTTCATCTTTAAAACAAGACCAGCCTTTTGTCTATACTCCAAAGTATTCTTGAATTACAACCATTTAAGTTTGGATAGTGCATTTTCTTGTCTAAAAAAAAAAGTGGGGGTGACAGTTAAGGGGTTAAAGTAAACAAATAGTCACACAAATAAACAATAGAATACATAAAAGAAGGAGAAAAAAAAAATGATTTTATGTGTATTTTGTTTTATGTGTATTGGATTTATGGGTGTTTGCTTTAAGTTTTAGTCATTTATTAAAAATCCAATTCATTTAAAAAAAAAAAAAAAAAAACCCTGAACACAAATGTCTTTTGTATCCAGCAATTAGAAAGCGTAGCACAGGGTCTCCCGACACACCACTGCCTTATCTCACTCACTGCTGCAGCAACACACTGCGCTGACCTGATGTAAAACACTCTAGCAGAGCTGCTGTTGTTGTTGTATGCGTGTGTGTGTGTGTGTGTGTGTGTGTGTGTGTGTGTGAGAGACAAAGCCCCTGCTGCCCCCTACAGCCCCCTGTTATGACATCACTACCTCAATGTTTTCACACAACACACCCTATGACATAAAAAGACAAATTAGTGGCCCAGACTAATGCTTGAAACTGGAGGAAAGTAATTACAGTATACCAAAACACACACTTAAGTAAATATTGACTCCAACGCATATAGTTCAATACAACAGTCATTTATAGATTAAGAAGTGGATCTTTAAACACACATATTTTTAAGGCTGTGATGTCTGTAATGTGCTCATTAGAATTCATTGTATTCACACAGTTAGCAAGGTCACCACTTTGTATTGAACGATGAGTGCCGGAAGAGAGAGAGGAACTGTCTAAAAGTAATTGCTTTGATTCAAGCACACTAGAAGACCTTGAACCTGTAACTGAAGTTTAAATCACCTTATGGAGAGACTGCTGTCCTTTTCAGGAGATGAGCTATAATGAGTGTTGTTACAGCGCTCCTGCAGAGCTACTTCATATTACAACCATTTCAACACTGATATAATTGATGGAACATCACATAACTATAGATGATATATTTAACTACACACTTAACATGGTAGGTAAAAAGAAAATACACTTTTCAACATTCCCAGAATGAATGTGAGCACTGTGTGCCTCTGCAGAACTCACTAGCACAGTGATTGGGTGTTGTGGAAGGTTACCAGGGTGTTGCTATGCAGCTGCTAAGGTGTTCTGATTTTTTTAGTGCATTGTTATGTGGTTGCTAGGGTGGTCTGTATGGTTGCTAAGTGGCTAGTCCAAGTTAAAATTAATAGGTTTCATTTAGTTTCATTTGTTAACATTAGTTAATCAAATGAGTTAACATGCTCTATCAATCTTAGTTAATGTGAATTTCAACATTTACTAATGTCTTGAATCAAAAGTTGGGTCGCACTTTAGATTAGGGTCCAGTTCTCATTATTAACTATGACTTTTGCCTCAATAAACACCCTATTACTGCTTATCAATAGTTAGAAATGTAGTTGTTATGTTTATTGGGCAGAATTAAGGCTTGTAGAACATGGTCATGCATTAATATGTGCTTTATAAGTACTAATAAACAGCCAAAAGTAATATTCATGCTAATAAGCAACTATAGTCATAGTGAGAGCTAAACTAAAGTGTTACCAAAAGTTGTATCTTTTAACATTAGTTAATGCACTAGGAAAACTAACTTTAAATTAACCGATATTAATAAATGCTTTAAACATATGTATTTCTCAATGCTAGTTTATGTCAGATAATGCATGTAACAAATGAGACATTATAAAGTGTTCCCAATAAATGTATAATTCTGATGCTTGCCTTAAATATTTTGTTTATCTTGTGCAGCTTTATGTATTAGGAAATAATTAACATAAGCATAAGTGGATGATAATAGACAGTTCAAACGCATGATCAGTCCTATACTGGGCTCATTTGTCCATCATCAGCAGATTAGTAAAAGGATCTTCATGTTTTGGTGTACTTTACCTCATTGCATATTTCACTGGATTTCACTGGTGTAATTGCAGATTTAAATTTCCCTTTTCCAGCAGGCTCTGGTGTCACATTCGGAGGTCATGTCTACTCCCATCAGCGAGACAGCAGGTATGCGCATCCCGGGCCACAGCCATTGTCTGCACAGGAAAATAAAACAGCATCATGTGGATCGCCTTTCTTTCCAGCACACCTCCTGCGCCAGAGCTGAACTCAATCCCACAACAGCGCACTCACTCCCCCCAAACACACCCGCCTCCCCTTGGGATCAACACACCACTGCCACCAGTATACTGCTGAAATGGCATAATGCATTATTTTACAACTAGGTTACACATGTTTACCATATTACCATGGTTGGATATTAATAAGTTATTCAAATGAATGGTCACACTTTACATTAAGTGTCTTTAACTATAATGTACTTACATCAAAATAAGTACTTGCGCTCATATTGTATTGCAAATCACTTTGCCTCTATTGAGGTGGGATACGGGTCAGGTTTGGTGGTCTGGTTAGGTTTAAGGGTGGGTTAAAAGGGACAGTACACCCAAAAATGAGAATTATCCCATAATTTACTCACCCTTAAACCATCCTAGGTGTATGTCTTTCTTCTTTTAGCCAAACACAATCAGAGTTATATTAAAAAAATATCCTGGCTGTTCCAAGCTTTATAATGGGAGTGAATGGTACTATTTTTATTTATTTTTTTTTTTTTTGAAGCCCTAAAATGTGCATCCATCCATCATAAAAGTAATCTACATGCCTCCAGAGGGTTAAATATGTAATATTTTCTGTCCGCTAGAGGTCGCTAGAGGCCTATTCAAATCAAAGGCATAGCTTGATGACGCCAAGTTTGAGCGCGGAATCGGTCTTCACCTCAACGGCCGGTTGAAAAGAATAGGGTTGGGACTCGGGAAGAACTCTTGTTCATGGATGTGATTATTAACGTTACTGTAGTATGAAGCAGAGCAGGAGCGAGTGTTGTGGAGCTAAACGAGGAGCTGGAGCGATTGCGCAACTCACGCCTCACGAGCAGCGGGACTTTTATTGTGACACAGTCGCCGGCGCCACTTCCGCTTTTCCGGTCATGAGTATGAGGTAACACAGCTCTGTTTATCATATTAGATACATTTGAGTGTGTTGAAAATGATGTTATAACGTTACTCTGAGCGTTCGCTAGGAACTCTTATAATAGTGCATATACAGTAATTTTTTGTTATTTATCATGACAACAATGATGTAATATTGATGTATGCATTTGCAGTAAGCCCGGGTAGGACAATCTGACAGGTAAGTTAGGTTAGCCAGCTAGCTAACTCAGCACATCATTGCTTGGAAATAATGATGGTTCTTTGTTCATAATGCATATATTTGAACATGAAATAAAATGATTAAAGGCAAGACAGAGTTACGTTAGCCTGGCGTGCTAAAAATATAAGCGGGAGAATGTTATCATTGCAAAATGGTCAGGCTAACGTCTTGTTCATTCCACAAGACTTATGGATAAGCTGTTTGATTTATAATTATTAGGTTATTTTCACTAATTTCACTTAACCTGCTGTGGATGAACAAAGCTTTTCCTCAATAAATTGCGTTTCCCATTTGAATGGTCAACATATGAGGTGGCTGCTGCTCGCGCTGGGAGCTTTAGCTTCAATTTTGATCAAAATTATTTTCTAATCGGTTACATTTTATGTCGTGGATATATCCCTTGAATGCATACTGCAGTCCCTTTTGTCTTGCTCTCTCAGATATTTCACCTGTTCGCCAAAAATGACTAATTATCTCCTTGGAAATGTCTGACACCGGTGCATACACACGTAGCTTGACAGACGTAGCAACAGTAACTAAGGAGGGCGGGGCTTAGCGAAGGGTCCATTGACAGGCGACTCCTCACACGTCCCAGAGCCTTGGTTAAAATTGCAATTTTCTCACGATTTACAAATATTGTAAGTACTCAAGTGAACAAAATATATAACACTGGCCTAGTGGTTTTTTAGATATTTTACTGCAAAATTCTTACATATTGCACCTTTAATAAAGGCCTTCTGAAGCAAAGCTATGCATTTTTGTAAGACAAATGTCAATATTTATAACTTTCTAAACTATAATAACTGATTTCCAGTAGCGGTCGTATGCACGTCTAGTTCCGGTCGAAGAATGACCTCTAATTTGACGCAAGACATATTGACAAACACGGAAGCGCACAGGATAGAGCAAAACAAAACACCGGTCACGAATTAGAAGTCTAAAATGAGAATTGAGTTTGTTGTCCAGCCCTATTTGTTTGAACCGCGAGAGCTGTCTACTCTCACCTAAGCTTACACTACTCCTACATCCTACAGTACGTCATACGCCAGAACTCGTCTCTCTCGTGAACGCGCGGACATTACAGAGAAGCTAGTGATTACAGTTTATAAAGTTAGAATTATGGATATTTTTCTTACAAAAACACATTGCTTTGCTTCAGAAGGGATTTATTAACTCCTTGGAGTCATATGGATTACTTTTATGATGGATGGACTCACTTTTTGGGCTTAAAATAATTACAGAAATTAATTAAAGATGTAATTACATGCAGGTATTTTAAATATTGAGTGCAGTGTAAAAACATGTATGTACACAATAAGTGCAATGTATCAAATGATTTAAATGTTAGTACATAGAAGTTAAACACACTTACTATAATGTGGGAACAAATCATGTTTATTTATTTAGATTTATTTATTCCTTTTAGTTGTTTGGAGCAAAACAAAAAAGCAGCCAAAAAGTGATCTACTTCCAGTACTGTTCAAAAGTATCCCAGGATGCGACTCATGAAGTTGGTTGACAGAATGACCAAAGTAAGCAGAATCTACTCAACTAGTTAATAGACAGTTTTAATTTCTTAAACACTTTGGTCACTAAATAATTCTCATACATTCATGTTTGTGATGAATTTATTTTTTAAATGTACAGCATTTTGATATATCACAGTCAGTGTATATCAAAGTACAATAGTATAGCATCTGATGTCATCACTGTACCATGTACTTTTTACGATCCTGTGCTTAAATGTTGTTTTCCTCTAATTTGAACATACAATGTTTGTGTCTGTGAAGAAGAAGTGAGCACATTTCTCACGGCTGCATGGCGTTCTTGTCATCTTCTCCTTAGCCTTGCGATTAGCTGCTTCCTGACACAGAGCCACAGAGGAAAGAGGCAGCAACGGTCACAACTCACCACAGCGCTGCACCATGACAAGCCATACATCCGACACACACTGCTTCTGAGCTGTAAGAAGGCATGATGGATGTCATGATGAAAGCCAAGCGCAGATCGTTAGCAGGACGCATGATTGTGTATGCTTACAGACATCACGCTGAGAGCACTAAACCTACTCGACTTAGGTAGGTGTGTACTGTTTGTAGTGTTCAGTAGGATGAAAGCCCTCCAACAGATATCATATGACTTTTAGGTCAAAGTGCTGGGGCAGTAGAGGCTGTTATGCTGTTTTTTGACATTTTTGGGATTTTTATAGTTTGATTCGGTCAGGGCACTGGAACAATTAGTTATGCAATAGCATCTTAAAAATAAAGGTTCCAAATGAGGGTTTTGATGCCACTTAAGAACCATTTTTGGTTCCCCAAAGAACCTTTTACTTAACGGTTTATTTAAAGAACCTGTGGGAAGAAAATTTTTATAATCTAAAGGACCCTTTTCCACTATAAAGAAACTTTTGTCCAATGGAAAGCTTCCATGGATGTTAAAGGTTCTTTATGGAACCATTGATGCCAATAAAGAACATTTATTTTTAAGATTCAGACAGCAGGGAGGACAATGCTAAATACAAGTAATAATTCATATGATCATGCATACTTAGGACGGCTTTAAAAAGAATAAATAAAAGGGAGGAGGAAATGCTTTATATATCTTTTGTCATTGACGTCCAATCTAACATTATTATATTTTGGCACAAATTAATTTGTCAATAAGCAAAAGCTATAGCCAATGCCACCATA
Organism: Chanodichthys erythropterus; assembly: GCF_024489055.1. NCBI lineage: Eukaryota > Metazoa > Chordata > Actinopteri > Cypriniformes > Xenocyprididae > Chanodichthys > Chanodichthys erythropterus. Next base: position 26,430,185 of record NC_090225.1, on the reverse strand, counting down.
GAGAAACGTCTCCTCATCCGTGAAAAAAAAAAAAAAAAAAAAAAATAGAATAATACAAAAATGCAGGATACATTAAATACAGTTTCACTTGTTAGGATGACAAAATTGACATTTATCTGCTTGCATTTGCATTTATCTGACATTTATCTCTAATCTCATAATGTGACTATAAGGCATGAAGATATTAATATATTATAAACATCAAGTTTATGATTTTCTGTAAAGCTGTTTTGGAACAAACTGAAAGCTCTATACAAATAAATTTGATTTGTTTGACATTTTCACTTTTTAGAATGACACCCTTTTTTGTAATATTCAGATTCTGACTGTCATGTTAATTAAAAAATTCAAATAATAGAGTATTAATTAAGTAAATAATTAAATTAAATTATTACTTTTATTAATCTATTAACATGTTATTACTACTTTATAACATGTTATAACATGTTTCTATTTTCTTTAGTGAATTGAATAATAAAACGTGAAGTGACAAGACAAATCACAAAAAATAATTCACTAATTAAATCATTTTCAATAACTGAAAAATTATTTTTCAGAGTTTTCACTGCTTGGCTAAACAGGTAGACAAACTCGTTGAAATCAATGTTTTCCAACCCAACTGGAAGACTCAAAAAGATTTCCATTTGTTACCACAATTGGTGCAACAAGTAAAATAATTTCATTGGATTCGTTTCAACAACATGTAGACATACATTTTATATACAATTATATTATAGTTTATGTCGCACACATATGGTTTCAACAACAACAAAAAAAGCTGTGTTAATACTAAAATATGTTTCTTGAGCATCAGATTTCTGAAGGATCATGTGTTATCCGAAATCAAATAATAAAATGCAATAAGATGCTGAAAATTCAGTGTTGCATCACAGAAATAAATTACATTTTAAAATATATTCAAATAGAAAACAGTTATTTTAAATTGTAATAATATTTCACAATATTTTACTGTATTTTTGATCAAGGACTTACTCAACTCACGCTCTGTGCCTAATATCTGCTAACACTTTATTTTGATGCTCCCAGCAGACATTCTACTCACTATGAGTAACTTTACAAGTACATGTAGTTGCAAAGTTACTTATAGTAGTACTTTGTCTAAAGTGGACTATCGGAATAAACCTAGTATCAAACTACAGTAATATTTCAAAGCTAAACATGTTTTTAAATATATTTCCAAAGCATTATCACTTATGTGGTGAGCAGCTGGAAACAAACAAGAAACTTTCCTATATTTCACTTAGAAACATGGACACACACACAAACGCTCCATTAGCGAGCGCAGGCCCAGCCCAGGTCATCTGTGTGAGCAGGGCAGTGGGCATAAAGAACGGGGAGTGTAGTGAAGTGGATCGGCACCCGGTGCTCTCTTACAGTTCTGCCATTACAAGCCATTACAAGTGACCTCTGACCCTTATCCGCCTTCAGATGAAACAGCGAGTCTGGTCTTGCTCCGCTCGTTCAAGAGGAAGATAAAAGAAGGGAGGGGGAGAGTAAGTGACCCATTCTTCAGACATGTCCCAAAACCCACAGACGCACAGCTCCAGGGCTCTCCCGTGGCTATGCAGATGCGAGAGAATGCAAAAAAATGAATTTTAATCACCAGAAATCTCCAATTACCGCACAGCAACCTGCCATGAATCTGTCTCCTCGGGACGCGTTCCAGAAATGACAGAGGCGCTTCGGCAAGGCCTCGACACGCTCCTCTCCACGGCACACGCCACCCTCATGAACCTATCCTGACAGCAGACGTATCTATAGTGGTTGTCTCCTAATTACGAGACGTCTCCTTTCCTTCCCCACTGGCCTGAAGGAGCCAGACGCGCAAATTCTGATCCGGGATTGGTCGGCCATCCTCACCGTAATCATATGGCGCAGGGTTACCGTACTGTCCGCAGCAGCACGGCACGGCGAACGCATGGAGTTTGTGTTAATTAACATGGGGCTTGTGCGAGGGAGCTGTGCTGTGGGTAACTAACCTCAGATGAGACTTTGTTGTCAGATTCATTCAGCCATGCACATGGTTCATCTTCCTCAAGAGCCATTATTAGAATAAAAAGACTGATTTAAAGCACTTGAAATCAGTTTTCAAATGAGAAAGTGCACTTTTGATATCCGTTCCTTTTTTATTTTAATACATTTTAATGGAATAATTGCATTTCTAATTTAGATTGTACAATTTTTTTTTCTTTGTAAAAATAAATTAAATAAAGCACTTTTTACTCATTCTTTTAAAAAGATTGTTCTGTTTTAAGCTTACCAACTGGCCCAACATAGCAACAACCAATGCTGTGAGTTTGTGGGTGGGACTATCTAATGAGTGGCTGACAATGTGGAGGTAAAATCAGGAAATCTGTTTCTAGTTCTGTTTGCTGATGCTATAGTGGAACAGAAATGACACAATTTAACTTTAAAGGATTAGTTCATTTCAGAATTAAAATTTCCTGATAATTTACTCACCCCCATGTCATTCAAGATGTTCATGTCTTTCTTTCTTTAGTTGAAAAGAAATGAAGGTTTTTGAGGAAAACATTCCAAGATTTTTCTCCGGATAGTGGACTTCAACAGGGTTCGTTGGGTTGAAGGTCCAAATTGCAGTTTCAGTGCAGCTTCAAAGGGCTCTACATGATCCCAGATGAGGAATAATGGTCTTGTCTAGCTAAAAAAAATAAAAATGTATATACTTTTTAACCACAAATGCTCATCTTGCACTGCTCTGCTATGTGCCATGCATTATGTAATCACATTGGAAAGGTCATGTGTGACGTAGGTGGAAGTACCGTGGTAGGGTGAAAAACTCCTTCTCATTTCTATTCTAACTTCAAAATTGTCTGACATCGTCTTTGCACATTCGCCTTGTAGACATCACGCGTGACCTTTCCAACCTGATTATGTAACGTGTAGCGCATCGCAGAGCTAGTGCAAGATGAGCATTTGTGGTTAAAATGTTTATGATTAATTTTTTTTTTTTTTTTTTAGAAAATGACCAATTGTTTCACTAGACACTTAGTTCTCTTAATCCTCATCTGGGATCATGTAGAGCTCTTTGAAGCTGCACTGAAACTACAATTTGGACCTTCAACCCATTGAACCCCAGTGAAGTCCACTATGGAGAAAAATCCTGGAATGTTTTCCTTAAAAACCTTAACTTCTTTTCAGCTAAAGAAAGAAAGACATAAGCATATTGGATGACATGGGGGTGAGTAAATTATCAGGAAATTTTAATTCTGAAGTGAACTAATCCTTTAAAACAGTTAATGAGTTAGTTCAACTCAATCTCGCGAAAAAAGCGTAACTATTTGACATTTTCGTGTTTTTCCCAAATTCCCAATTTAAATGTTTTTTCCCAAAGTTATGCTATTTTAGAAAAAATGCATCAAGGTCTACCCTCAAACCTAACCCTTTAGTGGGGCATAAGCAGATTGTATAAAAACGTGCAAATGAGATCGTACAATTTCATATGATTTTGCCATCAATTCGCCAAAACGTAAAATAGTTACAAACTGCCATGAACGTGTGTTGGTTTGCTATGTACTGAAACTGTTTGTAGCAATGTGTAACATCGGCCCAACATAGCAACAACCAATGCTGTGAGTTTGTGGGCAGGACTATCTGTTTGACTGACCGATAGCTGACAATGTGGAGGCAAAAATCAGGAAATCTGTTTCTAGTTCTGTTTGCTGATGCCAGTGGAACAGAAATGACACATTTTAGCTTTAATACAGTTAGTTTGTTCAACCCAATCTCACAAAAAAATTGAACTATTTTAGATTTTTGTGAATTGGTTCGCATTAATTTTTACGATTTTTCCCAAAATTGTGGTATTTTAGAAAAAAACATCAAGGACTACCCTTAAACCTGTGTCGGTTTGTTATGTAATGAAACCGTTTGTAGCAATGTGTAATGTTGGCCTAACTGGCCCAACAACCAATGCTGTGAGTTTGTAGGCGGGACTATCTGTTTGGCTGACCAATGGCTGACAATGTGGAGGTAAAATCAGGAAATCTGTTTGCTGATGTTAGTGGAACAGAAATTACACATTTTAGCTTTAATACAGTTAACAAGTTTGTTCAACCCAATCTAGCGAGAAAACGTTATTTTATGCAACTATTTGACATTTTCATGAAGTGGTTTGCATGCATTTTTACGAATTTCCCAAAATTGTGCAATTTTAGAAAAAAGCATCAAGGACTACCCTTAAACCTGTGTTTGTTTGTTATATACTGAAACCGTTTGTAGCAATGTGTAACGTTGGCCCAACTGGCCCAACATAGAAACAACCAATGCTGTGAGTTTGTGGGCGGGACTTTATGTTTGGCTGACCAATGGCTTACAATGTGGACTAAAATCAGGAAATCTTTTTGCTGATGCTAGTGGAAAAGAAATTACACATTTTAGCTTTAATACAGTTAACGAGTTTGTTCAACCCAATCTAGCGAGAAAACATTATTTTATGCAACTATTTTAAATTTTCATGAAGTGGTTTCCCAAAATTGTGCTATTTTAGAAAACAGCATCAAGGACTATCCTTAAATCTGTGTTGGTTTGTTATATACTGAAAAAGTTTGTAGCAATATGTATCATTTATAATTAACTGGTGTTTATCATTAATATGCTTCTGATTAATATGCTAAGGTACATTTTTACCAGTGCAGACAGACTATTTTTAACATTTGACATACAAAATGAGTTTTAACTCATAAGTAACAATTAATCTTTGTCAAATAAATATTCTCTGTGTTCTAAATTTTGGCGCTAACGAGAATGCGTGCAGCGTCTCAAACTTCAAAACATGGACACAAATCCCTTCTCAAAATCCTTCAGTCAAGAGCAGAAAGCAAAATTCCTTTCTTCACAGTAGCTTTGATATCCTTACGCTGGAGCCAGGCTAATATTCAAATGTAAATATTAAACAAGGCGAAACAGAGATCCATGCAAAGGCCTTTTGTTCGGAGGCACTGAGAAAGCAGTCACCCTGAA